>NC_069504.1:19983705-20229924 GCF_027579735.1 Bombina bombina | reverse complement strand
CTCTCATACACATTCTCTCTCATACACATTCTCTCTCATACACATTCTCACTCATACACATTCTCACTCATACACATTCTCACTCATACACATTCTCTCTCATACACATTCTCACTCATACACATTCTCACTCATACACATTCTCTCTCATACACATTCTCACTCATACACATTCTCACTCATACACATTCTCTCTCATACACATTCTCACTCATACACATTCTCACTCATACACATTCTCACTCATACACATTCTCTCTCATACACATTCTCTCTCATACACATTCTCACTCATACACATTCTCACTCATACACATTCTCTCTCATACACATTCTCTCTCATACACATTCTCACTCATACACATTCTCACTCATACACATTCTCACTCATACACATTCTCTCTCATACACATTCTCTCTCATACACATTCTCACTCATACACATTCTCACTCATACACATTCTCTCTCATACACATTCTCTCTCATACACATTCTCTCTCATACACATTCTCACTCATACACATTCTCACTCATACACATTCTCACTCATACACATTCTCTCTCATACACATTCTCACTCATACACATTCTCTCTCATACACATTCTCACTCATACACATTCTCACTCATACACATTCTCTCTCATACACATTCTCACTCATACACATTCTCTCTCATACACATTCTCACTCATACACATTCTCACTCATACACATTCTCACTCATACACATTCTCTCTCATGCACATTCTCACTCATACACATTCTCACTCATACACATTCTCTCTCATACACATTCTCTCTCATACACATTCTCTCTCATACACATTCTCTCTCATACACATTCTCTCTCATGCACATTCTCACTCATACACATTCTCACTCATACACATTCTCTCTCATACACATTCTCTCTCATACACATTCTCTCTCATACACATTCTCACTCATACACATTCTCTCTCATACACATTCTCACTCATACACATTCTCACTCATACACATTCTCTCTCATACACATTCTCACTCATACACATTCTCACTCATACACATTCTCACTCATACACATTCTCTCTCATACACATTCTCACTCATACACATTCTCACTCATACACATTCTCTCTCATGCACATTCTCTCTCATACACATTCTCTCTCATACACATTCTCACTCATACACATTCTCACTCATACACATTCTCACTCATACACATTCTCTCTCATACACATTCTCACTCATACACATTCTCACTCATACACATTCTCTCTCATACACATTCTCACTCATACACATTCTCAATCATACACATTCTCACTCATACACATTCTCACTCATACACATTCTCACTCATACATATTCTCTCTCATACACATTCTCACTCATACACATTCTCACTCATACACATTCTCACTCATACACAATCTCTCTCATACACATTCTCTCTCATACACATTCTCACTCATACACATTCTCACTCATACACATTCTCTCTCATACACATTCTCACTCATACACATTCTCACTCATACACATTCTCACTCATACACATTCTCTCTCTTACACATTCTCTCTCATACACATTCTCACTCATACACATTCTCACTCATACACATTCTCACTCATACACATTCTCTCTCATGCACATTCTCACTCATACACATTCTCATTCATACACATTCTCACTCATACACATTCTCTCTCATGCACATTCTCACTCATACACATTCTCTCTCATACACATTCTCACTCATACACATTCTCATTCATACACATTCTCTCTCATACACATTCTCACTCATACACATTCTCTCTCATACACATTCTCTCTCATGCACATTCTCTCTCATACACATTCTCACTCATACACATTCTCTCTCATGCACATTCTCTCTCATACACATTCTCTCTCATACACATTCTCACTCATACACATTCTCACTCATACACATTCTCACTCATACACATTCTCACTCATACACATTCTCACTCATACACATTCTCTCTCATACACATTCTCTTTCATACACATTCTCACTCATACACATTCTCACTCATACACATTCTCTTTCATACACATTCTCACTCATACACATTCTCACTCATACACATTCTCTTTCATACACATTCTCACTCATACACATTCTCACTCATACACATTCTCTCTCATACACATTCTCACTCATACACATTCTCTCTCATACACATTCTCACTCATACACATTCTCTCTCATACACATTCTCTCTCATACACATTCTCACTCATATACATTCTCACTCATACACATTCTCTCTCATACACATTCTCTCTCATACACATTCTCACTCATACACATTCTCTTTCATACACATTCTCACTCATACACATTCTCTCTCATACACATTCTCACTCATACACATTCTCACTCATACACATTCTCTCTCATACACATTCTTACTCATACACATTCTCTCTCATACACATTCTCACTCATACACATTCTCTCTCATACACATTCTCTCTCATACACATTCTCACTCATACACATTCTCACTCATACACATTCTCTCTCATACACATTCTCTCTCATACACATTCTCACTCATACACATTCTCTTTCATACACATTCTCACTCATACACATTCTCTCTCATACACATTCTCACTCATACACATTCTCACTCATACACATTCTCACTCATACACATTCTCTCTCATGCACATTCTCACTCATCCACATTCTCACTCATACACATTCTCTCTCATACACATTCTCTCTCATACACATTCTCTCTCATACACATTCTCTCTCATACACATTCTCTCTCATACACATTCTCACTCATACACATTCTCACTCATACACATTCTCACTCATACACATTCTCTCTCATACACATTCTCACTCATACACATTCTCACTCATACACATTCTCTCTCATACACAATCTCACTCATACACATTCTCACTCATACACATTCTCTTTCATACACATTCTCTTTCATACACATTCTCACTCATACACATTCTCTCTCATACACATTCTCACTCATACACATTCTCTTTCATACACATTCTCACTCATACACATTCTCACTCATACACATTCTCACTCATACACATTCTCTTTCATACACATTCTCACTCATACACATTCTCTCTCATACACATTCTCACTCATACACATTCTCTCTCATACACATTCTCACTCATACACATTCTCACTTATACACATTCTCTCTCATACACATTCTCACTCATACACATTCTCACTCATACACATTCTCACTCATACACAATATCTCTCATACACATTCTCTCTCATACACATTCTCACTCATACACATTCTCACTCATACACATTCTCTCTCAAACACATTCTCACTCATACACATTCTCACTCATACACATTCTCTTTCATACACATTCTCACTCATACACATTCTCATTCATACACATTCTCACTCATACACATTCTCTCTCATGCACATTCTCACTCATGCACATTCTCACTCATACACATTCTCTCTCATACACATTCTCTCTCATACACATTCTCTCTCATACACATTCTCACTCATACACATTCTCACTCATACACATTCTCACTCATACACATTCTCTCTCATACACATTCTCACTCATACACATTCTCACTCATACACATTCTCTCTCATACACATTCTCACTCATACACATTCTCACTCATACACATTCTCTCTCATACACATTCTCACTCATACACATTCTCTCTCATACACATTCTCACTCATACACATTCTCACTCATACACATTCTCTCTCATACACATTCTCACTCATACACATTCTCACTCATACACATTCTCACTCATACACATTCTCTCTCATGCACATTCTCACTCATACACATTCTCACTCATACACATTCTCTCTCATACACATTCTCTCTCATGCACATTCTCACTCATACACATTTTCACTCATACACATTCTCTCTCATACACATTCTCACTCATACACATTCTCTCTCATACACATTCTCACTCATACACATTCTCTCTCATACACATTCTCTCTCATACACATTCTCACTCATACACATTCTCACTCATACACATTATCTCTCATACACATTCTCTCTCATACACATTCTCACTCATACACATTCTCTCTCATACACATTCTCTCTCATACACATTCTCTCTCATACACATTCTCACTCATACACATTCTCACTCATACACATTCTCACTCATACACATTCTCTCTCACACACAATCTCTCTCATACACATTCTCACTCATACACATTCTCTCTCATACACATTCTCTCTCATACACATTCTCGCTCATACACATTCTCACTCATACACATTCTCACTCATACACATTCTCACTCATACACCTTCTCTCTCATACACATTCTCACTCATACACATTCTCTTTCATACACATTCTCACTCATACACATTCTAACTCATACACATTCTCACTCATACACATTCTCTCTCATACACATTCTCACTCATACACATTCTCTCTCATACACATTCTCTCTCATACACATTCTCTCTCATACACATTCTCTCTCATACACATTCTCTTTCATACACATTCTCACTCATAAACATTCTAACTCATACACATTCTCACTCATACACATTCTCTCTCATACACATTCTCTCTCATACACATTCTCTCTCATACACATTCTCACTCATACACATTCTCTCTCATACACATTCTCTCTCATACACATTCTCTCTCATACACATTCTCTCTCATACACATTCTCTCTCATACACATTCTCACTCATACACATTCTCACTCATACACATTCTCACTCATACACATTCTCACTCATACACATTCTCTCTCATACACATTCTCTCTCATACACATTCTCACTCATACACATTCTCACTCATACACATTCTCACTCATACATATTCTCTCTCATACACATTCTCTCTCATACACATTCTCTCTCATACACATTCTCACTCATACACATTCTCACTCATACACATTCTCTCTCATACACATTCTCACTCATACACATTCTCACTCATACACATTCTCACTCATACACATTCTCACTCATGCACAATCTCTCTCATACACATTCTCACTCATACACATTCTCTCTCATACACATTCTCTCTCATACACATTCTCGCTCATACACATTCTCACTCATACACATTCTCACTCATACACATTCTCTCTCATACACATTCTCTCTCATACACATTCTCACTCATACACATTCTCTCTCATACACATTCTCTCTCATACACATTCTCTCTCATACACATTCTCACTCATACACATTCTCACTCATACACATTCTCACTCATACACATTCTCTCTCATACACATTCTCACTCATGCACATTCTCACTCATGCACATTCTCTCTCATACACATTCTCACTCATACACATTCTCTCTCATACACATTCTCACTCATACACATTCTCTCTCATACACATTCTCTCTCATACACATTCTCTCTCATACACATTCTCTCTCATACACAATCTCTCTCATACACATTCTCACTCATACACATTCTCACTCATACACATTCTCTCTCATACACATTCTCACTCATACACATTCTCTCTCATACACATTCTCACTCATACACATTCTCACTCATACACATTCTCACTCATACACATTCTCTCTCATACACATTCTCTCTCATACACATTCTCTCTCATACACATTCTCTCTCATACACATTCTCACTCATACACATTCTCTCTCATACACATTCTCTCTCATACACATTCTCTCTCATACACATTCTCTCTCATACACATTCTCTCTCATACACATTCTCTCTCATACACATTCTCACTCATACACATTCTCTCTCATACACATTCTCACTCATACACATTCTCACTCATACACATTCTCACTCATACACATTCTCTCTCATACACATTCTCTCTCATACACAATCTCACTCATACACATTCTCTCTCATACACATTCTCACTCATACACAATCTCTCTCATACACATTCTCACTCATACACATTCTCACTCATACACATTCTCTCTCATACACATTCTCACTCATACACATTCTCTCTCATACACATTCTCACTCATACACATTCTCACTCATACACATTCTCTCTCATACACATTCTCTCTCATACACATTCTCTCTCATACACATTCTCTCTCATACACATTCTCACTCATACACATTCTCACTCATACACATTATCTCTCATACACATTCTCTCTCATACACATTCTCACTCATACACATTCTCTTTCATATACATTCTCACTCATACACATTCTCTCTCATACACATTCTCACTCATACACATTCTCACTCATACACATTCTCACTCATACACATTCTCTCTCATACACATTCTCTCTCATACACATTCTCTCTCATACACATTCTCTCTCATACACATTCTCTCTCATACACATTCTCACTCATACACATTCTCTCTCATGCACATTCTCTCTCATGCACATTCTCTCTCATACACATTCTCACTCATACACATTCTCTCTCATACACATTCTCACTCATACACATTCTCACTCATACACATTCTCACTCATACACATTCTCTCTCATACACATTCTCACTCATACACATTCTCACTCATACACATTATCTCTCATACACATTCTCTCTCATACACATTCTCTCTCATACACATTCTCACTCTACACATTCTCTCTCATACACATTCTCTCTCATACACATTCTCACTCATACACATTCTCTCTCATAACACATTCTCATCTCATACACATTCTCACTCATACACATCTCTCTCATACACATTCTCTCTCAACACATTCTCTCTCATACACATTCTCTCTCATACACATTCTCTCATAAACATTCTACTCATACACATTCTCACTCATACACATTCTCTCTCATGCACATTCTCACTCATACACATTCTCACTCATACACATTCTCTCTCATACACATTCTCTCTCATACACATTCTCTCTCATACACATTCTCACTCATACACATTCTCACTCATACACATTATCTCTCATACACATTCTCTCTCATACACATTCTCACTCATACACATTCTCTCTCATACACATTCTCTCTCATACACATTCACACTCATACACATTCTCACTCATACACATTCTCACTCATACACATTCTCACTCATACACATTCTCTCTCATACACAATCTCTCTCATACACATTCTCTCTCATACACATTCTCTCTCATACACATTCTCACTCATACACATTCTCACTCATACACATTCTCACTCATACACATTCTCACTCATACACATTCTCTCTCATACATATTCTCTCTCATACACATTCTCTCTCATACACATTCTCTCTCATACACATTCTCACTCATGCACAATCTCTCTCATACACATTCTCTCTCATACACATTCTCTCTCATACACATTCTCACTCATACACATTCTCTCTCATACACATTCTCACTCATACACATTCTCACTCATACACATTCTCACTCATACACATTCTCTTTCATACACATTCTCACTCATACACATTCTAACTCATACACATTCTCACTCATACACATTCTCTCTCATACACATTCTCACTCATACACATTCTCTCTCATACACATTCTCTCTCATACACATTCTCTCTCATACACATTCTCTCTCATACACATTCTCACTCATACACATTCTCTCTCATACACATTCTCTCTCATACACATTCTCTCTCATACACATTCTCACTCATACACATTCTCACTCATACACATTCTCACTCATACACATTATCTCTCATACACATTCTCTCTCATACACATTCTCACTCATACACATTCTCTTTCATATACATTCTCACTCATACACATTCTCACTCATACACATTCTCTCTCATACACATTCTCACTCATGCACATTCTCACTCATACACATTCTCACTCATACACATTCTCTCTCATGCACATTCTCACTCATACACATTCTCACTCATACACATTCTCTCTCATACACATTCTCTCTCATACACATTCTCCCTCATACACATTCTCTCTCATACACAATCTCTCTCATACACATTCTCACTCATACACATTCTCACTCATACACATTATCTCTCATACACATTCTCTCTCATACACATTCTCACTCATACACATTCTCTTTCATATACATTCTCACTCATACACATTCTCACTCATACACATTCTCTCTCATACACATTCTCACTCATGCACATTCTCACTCATACACATTCTCACTCATACACATTCTCTCTCATGCACATTCTCACTCATACACATTCTCACTCATACACATTCTCTCTCATACACATTCTCTCTCATACACATTCTCACTCATACACATTCTCTCTCATACACAATCTCTCTCATACACATTCTCACTCATACACATTCTCACTCATACACATTCTCTCTCATACACATTCTCTCTCATACACATTCTCTCTCATACACATTCTCTCTCATACACATTCTCACTCATACACATTCTCACTCATACACAATCTCTCTCATACACATTCTCACTCATACACATTCTCACTCATACACATTCTCTCTCATACACATTCTCACTCATACACATTCTCACTCATACACATTCTCATTCATACACATTCTCTCTCATACACATTCTCACTCATACACATTCTCTCTCATACACATTCTCACTCATACACATTCTCACTCATACACATTCTCTCTCATACACATTCTCTCTCATACACATTCTCTCTCATACACATTCTCTCTCATACACATTCTCACTCATACACATTCTCACTCATACACATTATCTCTCATACACATTCTCTCTCATACACATTCTCACTCATACACATTCTCTTTCATACACATTCTCACTCATACACATTCTCTCTCATACACATTCTCACTCATACACATTCTCTCTCATACACATTCTTACTCATACACATTCTCACTCATACACATTCTCTCTCATACACATTCTCACTCATACACATTCTCACTCATACACATTCTCACTCATACACATTCTCTCTCATGCACATTCTCACTCATACACATTCTCACTCATACACATTCTCTCTCATACACATTCTCTCTCATGCACATTCTCTCTCATACACATTCTCACTCATACACATTCTCTCTCATGCACATTCTCACTCATACACATTCTCACTCATACACATTCTCTCTCATACACATTCTCTCTCATACACATTCTCTCTCATACACATTCTCACTCATACACATTCTCACTCATACACATTATCTCTCATACACATTCTCTCTCATACACATTCTCACTCATACACATTCTCACTCATACACATTCTCACTCATACACATTCTCACTCATACACATTCTCTCTCATACACATTCTCACTCATACACATTCTCTCTCATACACATTCTCACTCATACACATTCTAACTCATACACATTCTCACTCATACACATTCTCTCTCATACACATTCTCACTCATACACATTCTCTCTCATACACATTCTCTCTCATACACATTCTCTCTCATACACATTCTCTCTCATACACATTCTCTCTCATACACATTCTCACTCATACACATTCTCTCTCATACACATTCTCTCTCATACACATTCTCTCTCATACACATTCTCTCTCATACACATTCTCTTTCATACACATTCTCACTCATAAACATTCTAACTCATACACATTCTCTCTCATACACATTCTCTCTCATACACATTCTCTCTCATACACATTCTCTCTCATACACATTCTCACTCATACACATTCTCTCTCATACACATTCTCTCTCATACACATTCTCTCTCATACACATTCTCTCTCATACACATTCTCTCTCATACACATTCTCACTCATACACATTCTCACTCATACACATTCTCACTCATACACATTCTCACTCATACACATTCTCTCTCATACACATTCTCTCTCATACACATTCTCACTCATACACATTCTCACTCATACACATTCTCACTCATACATATTCTCTCTCATACACATTCTCTCTCATACACATTCTCTCTCATACACATTCTCTCTCATACACATTCTCACTCATACACATTCTCTCTCATACACATTCTCTCTCATACACATTCTCACTCATACACATTCTCACTCATACACATTCTCACTCATACACATTCTCTCTCATACACATTCTCTCTCATACACATTCTCACTCATACACATTCTCTCTCATACACATTCTCTCTCATACACATTCTCTCTCATACACATTCTCACTCATACACATTCTCACTCATACACATTCTCACTCATACACATTCTCTCTCATACACATTCTCACTCATGCACATTCTCACTCATGCACATTCTCTCTCATACACATTCTCACTCATACACATTCTCACTCATACACATTCTCTCTCATACACATTCTCTCTCATACACATTCTCTCTCATACACATTCTCACTCATACACATTCTCTCTCATACACATTCTCTCTCATACACATTCTCACTCATACACATTCTCACTCATACACATTCTCTCTCATACACATTCTCTCTCATACACATTCTCACTCATGCACATTCTCTCTCATACACATTCTCACTCATACACATTCTCTCTCATATACATATTCTCACTCATACACATTCTCTCTCATACACATTCTCACTCATACACATTCTCACTCATTCACATTCTCACTCATACACATTCTCACTCATGCACATTCTCACTCATACACATTCTCACTCATACACATTCTCTCTCATACACATTCTCACTCATACACATTCTCACTCATACACATTCTCACTCATACACAATCTCTCTCATACACATTCTCACCTCATACACATTCTCACTCATACACATTCTCTCTCATACACATTCTCACTCATACACATTCTCACTCATACACATTATCTCTCATACACATTCTCTCTCATACACCTTCTCACTCATACACATTCTCTCTCATAAACATTCTCACTCATACACATTCTCACTCATACACATTCTCACTCATACACATTCTCACTCATACACATTCTCACTCATACACATTCTCTCTCATACACATTCTCTCTCATACACATTCTCACTCATACACATTCTCTCTCATACACATTCTCTCTCATACACATTCTCTCTCATACACATTCTCTCTCATACACATTCTCTCTCATACACATTCTCTCTCATACACATTCTCACTCATACACATTCTCACTCATACACATTCTCTCTCATACACATTCTCACTCATACACATTCTCTCTCACTCATACACATTCTCTCTCATACACATTCTCACTCATACACATTCTCACTCATACACATTCTCTCTCATACACATTCTCACTCATACACATTCTCACTCATACACATTCTCTCTCATACACATTCTCTCTCATACACATTCTCTCTCATACACATTCTCACTCATACACATTCTCACTCATACACATTCTCACTCATACACATTCTCACTCATACACATTCTCACTCATACACATTCTCTCTCATACACATTCTCTTTCATATACATTCTCTCTCATACACATTCTCACTCATACACATTCTCACTCATACACATTCTCACTCATACACATTCTCTCTCATGCACATTCTCACTCATACACAATCTCACTCATACACATTCTCTCTCATACACATTCTCTCTCATACACATTCTCTCTCATACACATTCTCACTCATACACATTCTCACTCATACACATTATCTCTCATACACATTCTCTCTCATACACATTCTCACTCATACACATTCTCTCTCATACACATTCACACTCATACACATTCTCACTCATACACATTCTCACTCATACACATTCTCACTCATACACATTCTCTCTCATACACAATCTCTCTCATACACATTCTCACTCATACACATTCTCTCTCATACACATTCTCTCTCATACACATTCTCTCTCATACACATTCTCACTCATACACATTCTCACTCATACACATTCTCACTCATACACATTCTCACTCATACACATTCTCTCTCATACATATTCTCTCTCATACACATTCTCTCTCATACACATTCTCTCTCATACACATTCTCACTCATGCACAATCTCTCTCATACACATTCTCTCTCATACACATTCTCTCTCATACACATTCTCACTCATACACATTCTCTCTCATACACATTCTCACTCATACACATTCTCACTCATACACATTCTCACTCATACACATTCTCTTTCATACACATTCTCACTCATACACATTCTAACTCATACACATTCTCACTCATACACATTCTCTCTCATACACATTCTAACTCATACACATTCTCTCTCATACACATTCTCTCTCATACACATTCTCTCTCATACACATTCTCTCTCATACACATTCTCACTCATACACATTCTCTCTCATACACATTCTCTCTCATACACATTCTCTCATACACATTCTCACTCATACACATTCTCACTCATACACATTCTCACTCATACACATTATCTCTCATACACAATCTCTCTCATACACATTCTCACTCATACACATTCTCATTCATAAACATTCTCACTCATAAACACATTCTCACTCATACACATTCTCTCTCATACAATTCTCACTCATGCACATTCTCACTCATACACATTCTCACTCATACACATTCTCTCTCTGCCCATTCTCACTCATACACATTCTCACTCATACACATTCTCTCTCATACACATTCTCTCTTCATACACATTCTCACTCATACACATTCTCACTCATACACATTCTCTCTCATACACATTCTCACTCATACACATTCTCACTCATACACATTCTCTCATCATACACATTCTCTCTCATACACATTCTCTCTCATACACATTCTCTCTCATACACATTCTCTCTCATACACATTCTCACTCATACACATTCTCACTCATACACATTCTCACTCATACACAATCTCTCTCATACACATTCTCACTCATACACATTCTCACTCATACACATTCTCTCTCATACACATTCTCACTCATACACATTCTCACTCATACACATTCTCATTCATACACATTCTCTCTCATACACATTCTCACTCATACACATTCTCTCTCATACACATTCTCACTCATACACATTCTCACTCATACACATTCTCTCTCATACACATTCTCTCTCATACACATTCTCTCTCATACACATTCTCTCTCATACACATTCTCACTCATACACATTCTCACTCATACACATTATCTCTCATACACATTCTCTCTCATACACATTCTCACTCATACACATTCTCTTTCATATACATTCTCACTCATACACATTCTCACTCATACACATTCTCTCTCATACACATTCTCACTCATACACATTCTCACTCATACACATTCTCACTCATACACATTCTCTCTCATGCACATTCTCACTCATACACATTCTCACTCATACACATTCTCTCTCATACACATTCTCTCTCATGCACATTCTCTCTCATACACATTCTCACTCATACACATTCTCACTCATACACATTATCTCTCATACACATTCTCTCTCATACACATTCTCACTCATACACATTCTCTTTCATATACATTCTCACTCATACACATTCTCACTCATACACATTCTCTCTCATACACATTCTCACTCATTCACATTCTCACTCATACACATTCTCTCTCATGCACATTCTCACTCATACATATTCTCACTCATACACATTCTCTCTCATACACATTCTCTCTCATGCACATTCTCTCTCATACACATTCTCTCTCATACACATTCTCACTCATACACATTCTCACTCATACACATTCTCTCTCATACACATTCTCACTCATAAACATTCTCTCTCATACACATTCTCACTCATGCACATTCTCACTCATACACATTCTCACTCATACACATTCTCTCTCATGCACATTCTCACTCATACACATTCTCACTCATACACATTCTCTCTCATACACATTCTCACTCATACACATTCTCTCTCATACACATTCTCACTCATACACATTCTCACTCATACACATTCTCACTCATACACAATCTCTCTCATACACATTCTCACTCATACACATTCTCACTCATACACATTCTCTCTCATACACATTCTCACTCATACACATTCTCACTCATACACATTCTCATTCACACACATTCTCTCTCATACACATTCTCACTCATACACATTCTCACTCATACACATTCTCTCTCATACACATTCTCACTCATACACATTCTCACTCATACACATTCTCTCTCATACACATTCTCTCTCATACACATTCTCTCTCATACACATTCTCACTCATACACATTCTCACTCATACACATTATCTCTCATACACATTCTCTCTCATACACATTCTCACTCATACACATTCTCTTTCATATACATTCTCACTCATACACATTCTCACTCATACACATTCTCTCTCATACACATTCTCACTCATGCACATTCTCACTCATACACATTCTCACTCATGCACATTCTCACTCATACACATTCTCACTCATACACATTCTCTCTCATACACATTCTCCCTCATACACATTCTCTCTCATACACATTCTCTCTCATACACATTCTCACTCATACACATTCTCACTCATACACATTATCTCTCATACACATTCTCTCTCATACACATTCTCACTCATACATATTCTCTCTCATACACATTCTCTCTCATACACATTCTCACTCATACACATTCTCACTCATACACATTCTCACTCATACACATTCTCACTCATACACATTCTCTCTCATACACAATCTCTCTCATACACATTCTCACTCATACACATTCTCTCTCATACACATTCTCTCTTATACACATTCTCACTCATACACATTCTCACTCATACACATTCTCACTCATACACATTCTCACTCATACACATTCTCTCTCATACATATTCTCTCTCATACACATTCTCACTCATACACATTCTCTTTCATACACATTCTCACTCATACACATTCTAACTCATACACATTCTCACTCATACACATTCTCTCTCATACACATTCTCACTCATACACATTCTCTCTCATACACATTCTCTCTCATACACATTCTCTCTCATACACATTCTCTCTCATACACATTCTCACTCATACACATTCTCTTTCATACACATTCTCACTCATACACATTCTAACTCATACACATTCTCACTCATACACATTCTCTCTCATACACATTCTCACTCATACACATTCTCTCTCATACACATTCTCTCTCATACACATTCTCTCTCATACACATTCTCACTCATACACATTCTCACTCATACACATTCTCACTCATACACATTCTCTCTCATACACATTCTCTCTCATGCACATTCTCACTCATGCACATTCTCACTCATGCACATTCTCTCTCATACACATTCTCACTCATACACATTCTCTCTCATACACATTCTCTCTCATACACATTCTCACTCATACACATTCTCTCTCATACACATTCTCTCTCATACACATTCTCACTCATGCACATTCTCACTCATGCACATTCTCTCTCATACACATTCTCTCTCATACACATTCTCACTCATACACATTCTCACTCATACACATTCTCTCTCATACACATTCTCTCTCATGCACATTCTCTCTCATACACATTCTCTCTCATACACATTCTCTCTCATGCACATTCTCTCTCATACACAAATGCAGCTGTTCTTTCTCACAGTCACCAATGAAATGCTGTTTTTTCACTACTCTACCCACCCTTATGTCACCCTTTCAAGCACACCCCTAAGCAGACAAACTGAACTGAGATAGATGGGTGCCCTTAGTGAAAATAGTACAGGTAGCTCTCAGTTTACGCCGGGGTTAGGTTCCAGAAAGAATGGTTGTAAATCGAAACTGTTGTAAATTGAAACCCAGTTTATAATGTAAGTCAATGAGAAGTGAGGGAGATAGGTTCCAGGCCCCTCTCAAAACTGTCATAAGTAACACCTAATACATTATTTTTAAAGCTTTGAAATGAAGACTTTAAATGCTAAACAGCATTATAAACGTAATAAAATAATCACACAACACAGAATATATAATTAAACTAAGTTAAATTAACAAAAACATTTGCTAAACAGCATTATAAACCTAATAAAATAATCACACAACACAGACTTCACTTGCATTTTTCTGCAAACAGTTCTTTCTATGCATTCCAAACTGGACTGATTTATAGACAGGAAGATCTTGTTCCTTTGAAACATGCTCGATAGCTCAGATCTGGTTAAACTGATTAATTTCAGCTTGTTTGGCTTTGCTGCAGCACAAGCGGACAGCTCCACCTACTGGCTATTTTAATAAATGCACTGCTTCTCAATGCTTTTCAATAGCAGTCACATGACTGAAAAAAAGGTCGTTATTCTGAAACAGTGTAAATTGAACCGTTGTAAAATGAGGGCCACCTGTATATACTTAAAGTGAAGGTCAATTTTCATGTGAATGTGCCCGGTTTTTAAAAAACCTATTAAAAACAAGGGCACTTTCATTCATGAAAATTGACATTTCAGCCGTTTTTTTAAAATAAACTTACCTTTTCTTCTTGAGGCCGCTCCAGTGCTTCACCAGCCCATCGCAAGCCTCTTCATACGTCAGCAATGACGATTCCGGCCAGGGCCAGACTGGGAAATCAGACCAGCCCTGGAAATTTGTATAGACAGGCCCAACCCCGCCCTCTCCAACATAGTCACGCCCCCTCCAAGCCAGCAAAATTTTTCCCTTCAACTATATATATATAATAAAAATACAAATATTGTGAGTTAAGCAGGCAGTTTATACACAAATGAAATACTTGCAGACACACTACATACACATGCAGACGCACAACATACACATGCATACAGACGCACACCACAACATACACATGCATACAGACACACACCACAACATACACATACATGCAGACACAAAACCTACACATACAAACCGACACACACATACATGCAGGCACAAAACCTACACACACCACAGAGTATAGGATTTTTAGGTGGCTAATTAAAATGCCTAGAAAAGCAAAACATTGACCTCTTTTGACACTGTGACTTGATGCCACATGTATGGGTCACTCACAGAGTACCCCCCCTTGCTTTGATGCTGCATCAGCAGCAGCACCCAGACGTCCCAGCTTCAGATTTCACTCACTGCACAGTGCACACTGACTGACAGACACTGAAAGTGCAATAAAATGATGCCCCCAGCCCCACTGCAATAAAATGAAGCCCCATCTCCCCTGCAATAAAATGATTCCCCCTGCAATAAAATGATGCCCCCAACAAAAATATGATGCCCCCAGCACAAAAATTATGCACCATCTCCCCTGCAATAAAATGATGCCCCCCCCTGCAATAAAATGATGCCCCCAGGCCCAGCCCCACTGCAATAAAATGATGCCCCCAGCTCCACTGCATTAAATGATGCCCCAGCAATAAAAAAATATGATGCCCCCAGCACAAAAATGATGCCCCATCTCCCCAGCACAAAGATGATGCCCCTGCAATAAAATGATGCCCCATCACCCTTGCAATAAAATGATGCCCCATTCCCCTGCAATAAAATGATGCCCCATCCCCACAGCAATAAAATGATGCCCCATCCCCACAGCAATAAAATGATGCCCCATCTCCCCTGCAATAAAATGATGCCCCCAACAAAAATATGATGCCCCAGCAATAAAAAGATGTCCCCAGCCCCCTGCAATAAAATGAAGCCCCCCTGCAATAAAAGTATGCCCCCAGCCCCCTGCAAAAAAAATGATGCCCCCAGCCCCCTGGAATAAATGATTCCCCCAGCCCCACTGCAATGATGCCCCCAGCTATAAAATTAAACCCCCAGTCCCCCTGCAATAAAATGATGCCCCATCCCAACTGCAATAAATGATGCCCCCAGCAATAAAATGAAGCCCCCAGCCCCCCCTGCAATAAAATGATGCCCCAGCCCCACTGCAGTAAAATGATGCCCCCAGCCCCACTGCAGTAAAATGATGCCCCAGCAATAAAATGATGCCCAGTCCCCCTGCAATAAAATGATGCCCCCTGCAATAAAATGATGCTCCCATCCTCCCTGCAAAAAAACAATGCCCCCAGCAATAAAATGATGCCTCAGATCTCCCCTGCAATAAAATGATGCCCCCCAAAAAATATGATGCCCCCAACTCAGGCGCAATGACTGTTACATCATGTACACGTTTGTGTTTATATTGATAACACATACACACTACTGCCTAGATATTCCTATTATTCCACGTATTTTATGGTGGAACTGGGAAACTTAAGTTGAGAGTATATGATTTGTTCCACTCACTATAAACTACCCCTGCACCGCATCCTCCATACTCTGTACTGTAACAGAGTATGGACTCAGGATGCCGGGGTAGTTTATAGTGAGTGGAACATCTGAGCGGTCACTGAGTTGTTGTAAGCAATGTATTGTGTGCACAAACCCTGCTTACTTACCGCCCATCAGACTCAGTGCGTTCTGGCTCAGACAGCCTCTGCAGAGTTAGGTGTCGCCGGCCGGTTGGACTGTGAGTGCTGCAGCCGCGTGTGTGAAGGCTGTGGTCGCGTAACTTTCAGAATAAGTGGCAACTGGGCCACGTGACGGCGGGTGCTGACGTCACTGCCTGCCTGTCACTCACCTGTGCCGGGCGGGTAAAAAATTGCGGGAATTTGGTTTTTAAAAAATTGCGCACAAAATAAAAATTATAAAAAAATAAAATAAAAATATATATATATATTTCTTTTGTTTGTTGGAACCGGTGTGGTGGGCACAGCAAAGGGAGCCTAACAGCCGCACTGATCAGGGCAAAAAAAATAAATGTGCTGCTCTCAGTCTCTGCAGCAGCTGAACCAGCCCAGCTGAGCTGTCGGCCAGCGGCCCACCGGGATTTTTCCCGGTATCCCGGCTGCCCAATCCGGCCCTGATTCCGGCATCCTCTAATCACAGCTTCCCCCATGGTAATCATTGCCTGAGGCAACGCCGTGATTGGAGGAAGCTGGTTTCGTCATTGCTGGGTAAGTAAACCAGGAAGAAGCAGGCGGAGCAATGTTTCAGAACGGCGATCTGGCGTCTCAGAAGAACAAGACGGTGCTATGTCAATTTTCATGAATGAAAGTGCCCCTGTTTTTAATAGTTTTTTTTTTTTTTAAAACGGGCACTTTCACATGAAAATTGACCTTCACTTTAATCTCTTATGAAATTGAACTGAAATTTTAAAAGCCTTCCTGATATAAATTAGTATCCATATATTTTAGTAATAAATATATTGTCACTAATTGTCACTAATATATTGGTCTAATGACTTGTTTAACACTTGAAGCTTAAAGTTGAGGTTTTGAAACTTGACTTTGACTTCCCTGTGTTGACTCAGGACTTGACTTGAATGCAAAAACTTGAGACTTACATGTGACTTGCAAAATAATGACTTGGTCCCACCTCTGCCACAAAGGCACTACATTATTATTTGTTCCTGTTTACTGAGTCAGTTATTTAACTTATATTAACCCATATTACAGAATTCAGAAATACTTTGCAAAGACAATGCATTCATTCATTTAAAGTAAACAATATGTGAATCTCTGCTTGTGTGTGAAGGAGTCATGCTTAGCTGAATCCAAACCAAGGTCAAAATATAGATGTCAAGGTTACAGCATCTGTCTGGGCCAGATGGGATTTTGTTATCAACTAACATAAAATCCATGATAATAACTGTGTGTAAGTGAACTGGAATCAGACAGAGAAGTTTCTAAACAGCCCTGATCTCACAGTATCCAAATAAGATAACATATAACACAAGATTGCTTAATATTTTATAGGTGATCTCAGAATTGACATTGAGATGTCAACTGAATTAAAAATTTATGGGTCAGAAAAAAAAACAGATTAACAAATAACTTTCAGGATTTGGAGAATTACTTTGAAATTTGAACTTCAAAGATTTATCAGTGGAAAAACAAAATCCTTTTTGCTTTCTTTAACAATCTTCAAACCAGTATAGTTGACCCCAGATATAGAGAGACTGACACCTTGAGGCATGGAATTTATCAAATTCTCAGAATAGAGATTAATTCATACAAGAAGCATCAGGTTCTAAATGCAGCCTCTTAGGATTACAAACTGATTATATGAATATTCACTAGAAAATCCCCTGAGCAGAAATTAAACTATAAGAGATTTTCCAGGATGTTAGAGCAGATTTTGGTTGAACTGAAGGGCATAACTAGTTTTTAGTTAGACATTACCTGTAACGCACAGTGAGAAACCTGCAAACAAGAACACCAGAAATTCTTTGACTAGATCAGAGGTGGCAACACATTTTTTGAGAGAGTTTTCCAAAAATGTTATAATCTACTTGAATGCCCAAGAGGCATTAAAGGTAAATTAAATACTAAATACATTTTATAAATAAAGTATTGAGGTTATACCCCACATCCCCCTGGTCAGGGTGGCGCAATGTTGAACTCTATAGTTCACTACATTCCAGTGCATATGCGCATGTGCAGTAACTCTCCTTCAGATACCTGCATTGTAACCTAGGTTCCAAAATGTATTTAATATCCTTTTAACGTTATTGTTCTTATAAATCCATAATATAATTATAATTAAAGCTTTATTGCTGATATATAGCTTGCGTTTGTAAGAAAAATGATCTATGATGTACTTCAGTTGTAATCAGAGGAACCAGTAAAGTGGTAACCCAGAGGTGCAGTGCCAGCAAATTTGTTCTGAGAGCCACAATGGGCTTAAGTCATAGTTCCGCTATCCCTGGGCTAGAGTCGATGAGGTCTGCTATTGATAGGAATAGAGTGACATCACATATCACTACCAATAGTATCAGTAATCACACTCCAGTCCCTCATCAGCACAAGGCATAATAGCTTCAAGTGATACTGGTACACATTTGTATCTATTAAAGTCAATAAAACATAATCCTACATTATCCACTGTTTGTTTCTATTATGTGCGACAACCCTACAAATCAGCTATTTTCTTTCAAACATGGTGACACTATTCCAATCTCACCAACTCTTGTTAACCCTAAGTGTACAGTCAATATCCCTACAGCAATTAGCCATAACCATAGAGTCCAGACCCTACAGTATTTAACCCTAACCATACAATTAACATCTCTGCAGTAAATAACCATAAACATACAGTTCATAACCCTACAACAATTAACAATAACCTTACTGTCCATATCCCTACAGTGATTTACCATAACCATACAGTCCAAACCCTACAGCAATTATCCATAACCATAGAGTCCAAACCCTACAGTATTTAACCCTAACCATACAATTAACATCTCTACAGTAAATAAACATACAGTTCCTAACCCTACAACAATTAACAATAACCATACTGTCCATATCCCTACAGTGATTTACTATAACCATACAGTCCAAACCCTAGCCATAATAGAACTGTTTAGTTCCCCTAATTCTAGGCTTACCAGAAGTCCCACTTTTACTGGGATTGTCCCGGTTTGGAGGCGCTGTCCCAGTGTCCCACCCAGTTGTTCATTCTGTCCCAGTAGGGTCGCCACCTCCAGGTTTCAAATCATGTGTCCGGGTTTCAGACCACCTGAAAGCCGGACACATTATTCAAAATGACTGGACTGTGGCTCTCCAGCATAGTTGGATGCTGGTACTTTGTTACATACAGCCCTGCTTAGCTTAACGTTCGTGTCCTTCAAAGTTTACATTTAGTAATACAGGCTGAGTGAGCAGCGTAGGGTTTTTTTAAATTTTGTAGTACTACTTGGTTTATTTTTCTAAGAATTTAACACCTTCTCCCCCCCCCCCCCCGACCCTTGGTGACATTGCCGGTAATACACCTTTAGGGGAATCATATGGGTATGACTGCTAGGAAGTACAGACAGGCAGGATTTTTGGCCTGGATCTTGCTTTACTTCATGCAGGATAGCATTTTGGCTATAATCTTCCTGCATTATGGTATAGAGTAGCCTCTTAAACAGCTTTTTTTTACTTTCATTCAATGTTGTATTTATGCCTTATCAGTATTTGGCTCTGTTCCTTAGACACATAAAACACATATTACACTGCAGATATTAAATTGTGAAAGTGATAATTATGCTTGATGTTTGGCATTATTTAGAATCTGAGATTTAGATAAATGATTTATTTGCTCATGTTGTGTATGGGTTGCCATGACAACGTAATGGTGCCTTTTTCACTAGGGGGTGGTGTTATGGTCTATTTAAACTGTGTGATTCACTTGTTTGACTGAGGAAGGGTAGAGTATCCACAAAACATTACACACATAAAAGCTACTACTTTAAAAGGACCAGTAATTGCCACGCCCCCTTGACCACGCTCCTGACCACACCCCCACTGGCACCGCACCAGGTGGTCCCAGTTTCACCTCTAAAAATTATGGTAAGCCTACCTAATTCCATTAACTTTAACTGCACTGTCCTGATCATAAATGTGAGAGAGAAGGAAAAGATGTCAGAGACAAAAAAATAGTACTGAAAAAAAAATGTCAGCCTTGCTTATTCCAATCTATAATATTGGGATTATTTAATAAAATGAAGAGAAATGCACTAATTACACCAAAACAATATATTGTAACTTGTCATGTTGGCCCAGAGGGCAGCCCCTTTTAGTCCACTTTTGCTTTTTTTAATATAGAATTTTATTGGTCTGAACACATCCTACAAAAACACACACACAACTCCCAGTAAAGGGCTTTTCAGCATAAGCAAACCATCATTATGGAGTGTGTCCCTAACGATGTTGGTGGCAAGCATACACGGACCTCTAGCGCACTGTGATATTTCTGACGTTGGAGAGGCTGTGATATGTGTGTGTGTCTGCAGAACATGAGTTCTCATGAGAGCAGCATTTGGTGGTAAACCAGGAAGTGTGTTTCTGCAGAACATGAGTTCTCATGAGAGCAGCATTTGGTGGTAAACCAGGAAGTGTGTTTCTGCAGAACATGAGTTCTCATGAGAGCAGCATTTGGTGGTAAACCAGGAAGTGTGTGGAGCAGTTCCTGAGAGCTCCCTTTAAACCATTGAAAACACTTTCAGTGGACAAATAAGTACCACAACCCATGTTAACACGAGTAGCATCTTAAGAAAGGCAGCCCTGTCTCTGATATGATTAGAAATGGGCAGGGTGACACCGCAGACTTGTAAACTAGGGACGGTAGGACATACTGCTGTCACAGAGAACATTGTCCTTAGCACAGTCCCTTCAGCAACATAACATTGATCTGCATTTGTATGTGTAATGTGGTGCACTATCCACTGGACTCTTAAGTACAACAAACAGTCATGGTACAGGGGTTGTCCTAGCCCAGTGTTTCTCAACAGCGGTCTTCAAGTACCCCTAACAGGTCAGGTTTTTTATTATAGCTGAACTAGAATGCAGGTGAAATAATCAGCTGATGGGTTAGTAAACATGGCTACTGGTCAGCTGATTATTTCACCTGTGCTCTAGTTCAGCTAAAATCTGGCCTGTTGGGGGTACTTAAAGACCAGGGTTGAGAAGCACTGTCCTAGCCTATAGTGTATGGTCTAGATACATAGAGAGAAAGGATCACAAGAGACATCAGGGTACAACACCCACTGTCCTTTACAAGAATATAGTTCACCTCCTTTAATGAGGCCCACAGACAGCTAAGCTGTTCAAGTCCTTTGTCAAGAGTGCAACTGACTGGTATTTGGGGCTGGAGTATCCTTCTGGATGAGACCAGGCTAAGATACTTTCTCCTTAGTGAAATGAGCAAACAGGCTAAAAACATCATTTATGCTTACCCGATAAATTTCTTTCATGGTGGTGAGAGTCCACGAGAGCCCACCCTGTTTTGTTCTGGCTTGTCTTTCTTTTTTGTTTCTTTTTTCAGCACATCTTTTTTTCTCTACTCCTTTTTTAGCTCTTATTAATTTTTTCTAAATAACAATAATAAACAAAGAAAGAGTCCCACATTAACCAGAAAAAAAACAGCCTGAAGGACTTTCCTACCAAAGGCTGCTTCAGAAGAAGTAAAAACATCAAAATTTAGTGAAAGTATGCAAAGAAGACCAAGTAGCTGCGTTACAAATCTGATCTATGGAGGACTTCTTCTTAAAGGCCCAAGATGTGGCAACTGACCTAGTAGAATGGGCAGTAATTTGTTTAGGAGGATACTGACCCATCTCCAAGTAAGCCTTCTTAATCAAAAGCTTAAAGGGACATTATACCCCAAAATTTTCTTTCATGATTTAGACAGAGAATACAATTTTAAACAACATTTAAATTTACTTCTATTAGCTCATTTGCTTTATTCTTTAGATATCCTTTGTTGAAGGACTAGCAATGCACATGGGTCAGCCAGTCACACGAGGCATCTATGTGCAGCCACCAATCAGCAGCTACTGAGCCTATCTAGATATGCTTTTCAGGAAAGAATATCAAGAGAATGAAGCAAATTAGATAACGGAAGTACATTAGAAAGCTGTTTAAAATTGTTTTCTCTATCTGAATCATGAAAGAAAAATTTGGGGTTAAATGTCCCTTTAAGTCAAGATACCAAGGAAACAGCCGTAGCATTCTGACCTTTTCTAGAGCTATGAACACAGACTAACGGCCAGATTACGAGTTTTGCGTTATGAGCTATGCGGTGCTACCGTGCAGTTTTTTCTCACCGCTCACTTACCTGCAGCGCTGGTATTACAGGTTTTTACAAACCCGGCGTTAAAAGACAAGAAGTGAGTGTAGAGCAAAATTGAGCTCTATACTGCACTTCAATACCAGCGCTGCTTAAGTCAGCGGTGAGCTGGTGGTACGTGCTCGTGCACGATTTCCCCATAGACATCAATGGGGAGAGCCGGCTGAGAAAAAGTCGAACACCTGCAAAAAAGCAGCGTAAAGCTCAGTAACGCAGCCCCATTGTTTCCTATGGGGAAATAAAAGTTATGTTTACACCTAACACCCTAACATGAACCCTGAGTATGAACACCCCTAATCTTACACTTATTAACCCCTAATCTGCCGCCCCCGACATCGCTGACACCTGCATTATATTTATTAACCCCTAATCTGCTGCTCCGGACATCGCTGCCACCTACATTATATTTATTAACCACTAATCTGCTGCCCCCAACGTCGCAGACACCTACATTATTATTATTATTATTCTTTAGTTATAAAGCGCCAACAGATTCTGCAGCGCTGCCCATGGGTACAAGGATAACAGAACAGTGGAGAAACAATACGATAAGACACAAAATTTTACAGACAAATACAGGGGGAATTGAGGACCCTATTCCCGTGGGAACTTACAATCTAGACGGGTAGGAGGATAGGAAACAGGAGGTGGGGACTGCAGAGGTGAGAATGATATTAGTGAGGAGATAGAGGGGAACTGTTAGTTAAGTGAAGTTAGTTTGTTGATAAGTTGGGTGATAAGCTTCCCTGAACAGAAAGGTCTTTAGGGAATGTTTAAAGGAGGAGTGGTTAGGGGTAAGTCTGACATCTCAAGGAAGTGCGTTCCAGAGGGTTGGTGCCGCATGAGAGAAGTCCAGTAGTCTAGCATGAGAGGAGGTGATGGTAGAGGACGCAAGAAGCAGGTCGTTGTTGGATCTTAGGGGACGGGCAGGAGTATATTTGTTGATGAGTGAGGACAGGTAGGGTGGGGTAGCATTGGTGAGGGCTGTGTAGGTCAGGTTGAAAATTTTGAATTTAACTCTGTTGTTAATGGGGAGCCAGTGAAGGGACTCACAGAGAGGTGCAGCAGAAACAGAGCGTCAAGAGAGGTGGATTAGCCTGGCAGATGCATTTAGGATGGATTGGATGGGAGAGAGGCGGGAGAGAGGGAGGCCAGTTAGTAAGTTGTCAAGTCGGGAAATTACCAGGGATTGGATGAGCTGTTTGTTTCAGCACTCAGAAATGGACGAATTTTGGAGATATTGCGAAGGTGGTTGCGGCAGGATGAAGAGAGCAGTTGGATGTGGGGAATGAAGGAGAGGTTTGAGGCAAGAGTGACTCCGAGGCAGCGGACTTGGGGTGATGGGGAGATAGTGGTGCCGCCAACAGTGATAGAAAAATTAGAGACTGGAGTGGAGCTAGAGGGGGGAATTTGAAGTAGTTCGGTCTTGGACATATTTATTTTTAGGTGGTGAGAGGCCATCCAGGAGGAAATGCCAGATAAGCAGTCGCTGATGTGAGAGTTGACAGAAGGAGAGAGTGCAGGGGTGGAAAGGTAGATCTGGGTATCATCAGCATAGAGGTGATAGCTGAAGCCATAGCTGTTGATAAGTTTACTCAGTGAAGAAGTGTAAATAGAGAAGCATAGAGGACCCAGGACAGAGCCTTGAGGTACTCCAACAGACAGAGGCAATTGAGAGGAGGAGTCACCAGTAAAAGAGACGGAGAAGGATCTGTTAGAGAGATAAGAGTGAATCCAGGAGAGGGCAGTGTCACAGAGCCCAAGAGAGCTGATAGTCCGTAGGAGAAGGGGCTGGTCAACAGTGTCAAAGGCAGCAGAGAGGTCAAGTAAGATGAGTATAGAGTAGTAGCCTTTGTTTTTAGCACAAAGGAGATCGTTAGTAACCTTGGTGAGGGCAGTCTCAGTTGAGTGTTGGGGACGAAAGCCAGATTGCAGGGGGTCGAGCAATGAGTTGGAGGACAGGAAGTGGGTTAGGCAATTGACATTATATTTATTAACCCCTAATATGCCGTTCCCAATGTCGCCGCAACCTACCTACATTTATTAACTCCTAATCTGCCGCCTCCAACGTCGCAGCCACTATTCTAAATGTATTAACCCCTAAACCTAAGTCTAACCCTAACACCCCCTAACTTAAATATAATTTATATAAATCTAAATAAAAATTACTATTATTACCTAAATACTTCCTATTTAAAACTAAATACTTACCTATAAAATAAACCCTAAACTAGCTACAATATAACTAATAGTTTCATTGTAGCTATCTTAGGGTTTATTTTTATTTCACAGGCAAATTTGTATTTATTGTAACTAGGTAGAATAGTTATTAAATAGTTATTAACTATTTAATAACTACCTAGCTAAAATAAATACAAATTTACCTGTAAAATAAAACCTAACCTAAGTTACACTAACACCTATTACTACACTACAATTAAATAAATTACCTAAATTAAATACAATTAAATAAAATAAATAAATTAGCTAAATCACACAAAAAAACACAAATTACAGAAAATAAAAAACAGATTACAAGATGTTTAAATTAATTACACCTATCAAAATAAAAAAGCCCCCCAAAATAAAAAAAAACCCTAGCCTAAACTAAACTATCAATAGCCCTTAAAAGGGCCTTTTGCTGGGCATTGCCCCAAAGAAATCAGCTCTTTTACCTGTAAAAAAAATACAAACAACCCCCCCAACATTAAAACCCACCACCCACACAACCAACCCCCCAAATAAAATACTAACTAAAAAAACCTAAGCTCCCCATTGCCCTGAAAAGGGCATTTGGATGGTCATTTCCCTTAAATGGGCATTTAGCTCTATTGCAGGCCCAAAGCCCTAACCTAAAAAATAAACCCACCCAATACGCCCTTAAAAAAATCCTAACACTAACCCCCGAAGATTCACTTACCGGGAGAAGTCTTCATCCAAGCGGCAAGATGTCCTTAACGAAGCCGGCAGAAGTGGTCCTCCAGATGGGCAGAAGTCTTCATCCAGACGGCACCTTCTATCTTCATCCTTCCGGCGCGGAGCAGCTCCATCTTCAAGACATCCGACGCGGAGCATCCTCTTCATCTGACAGACTAACGACGAATGAAGGTACATTTAAATGACGTCATCTAAGATGGCGTCCCTGAGATTACGATTGGCTGATAGAATTCTATCAGCCAATCGGAATTAAGGTAGAAAAAATCCTATTGGCTGATCCAATCAGCCAATAGGATTGAGCTCACATTCCATTGGCTGATTGGAACATTGGATTTTTTCTACCTTAATTCCGATTGGCTAATAGAATTCTATCAGCCAATTGGAATCTAAGGGACGCCATCTTGGATGATGTCATTTAAAGGTACTTTCATCCATCGGATGAAGAGGATGCTCTGCGTCGGATGTCTTGAAGATGGACCCGCTCCGCGCCGGAAGGATGAAGATAGAAGACTTCTGGATGAAGACTTCTGCCCATCTGGAGGACCACTTCTGCCCGTCTGGAGGACCACTTCTGCTGGCTTCGTTGAGGACATCTTGCCGCTTGGATGAAGACTTCTCCCGGTAAGTGAATCTTCGGGGGTTAGTGTTAGGATTTTTTTAAGGGTGTATTGGGTGGGTTTATTTTTTAGGTTAGGGCTTTGGGCCTGCAATAGAGCTAAATGCCCTTTTAAGGGCAATGCCCATCCAAATGCCCTTTTCAGGGCAATGGGGAGCTTAGGTTTTTTTAGTTAGGCTTTTATTTGGGGGGTTGGTTGTGTGGGTGGTGGGTTTTACTGTTGGCGGGTTGGTTGTATTTTTTTTACAGGTAAAAGAGCTGATTTCTTTGGGGCAATGCCTCGCAAAAGGCCTTTTTAAGGGCTATTGGTAGTTTAGTTTAGGCTAGGGGTTTTTTTATTTTGGGGGGCTTTTTTTATTTTGATAGGGCTATTAGATTAGGTGTAATTAGTTTAAATATCTTGTAATTTGTTTTTTATTTTCTGTAATTTAGTGGGGGGGGGTTGTGATTTAGCTAATTTATTTAATTTATTTAATTGTATTTAATTTAGGGAATTTATTTAATTGCAGTGTAAGGTTAGGTGTTAGTGTAACTTAGGTTAGGTTTTATTTTACAGGTAAATTTGTATTTATTTTAGCTAGGTAGTTAGTAAATAGTTAATAACTATTTAATAACTATTCTACCTAGTTAAAATAAATACAAACTTGCCTGTAAAATAAAAATAAATCCTAAGCTAAATACAATGCAACAATTAGTTACATTGTAGCTAGCTTAGGGTTTATTTTATAGGTAAGTATTTAGTTTTAAATAGGAATAATTCAGGTAATGATAGTAATTTTATTTAGATTTATTTAAGTTAGGGGTTGTTAGGGTTAGGGTTAGACTTAGGTTTAAAAGGTTAATAAATTTAGAATAGTGGCGATGCGGTTGGGGGCGGCAGATTAGGGGTTAATAAATGTAGGTAGGTGGCGGCGATGTTGGGGGCATCAGATTAGGTGTTAATAAATATAATGTAGGTTGCTGGGATGTTAGGGGCGGCAGATTAGGGGTTAATAAGTATAATGTAGGTGGCGGCGATGTTAGGGGCGGCATATTAGGGGTTAATAATATTTAACTAGTGTTTGTGAGGCAGGAGTGCAGCGGTTTAAGGGTTAATATATTTATTATAGTGTCGGCGATGTCCGGAGCGGCAGATTAGGTATTAAACATTTTATTTTAGTGTTTGCAATGCGGGAGGGCCTTGGTTTAGGGGTTAATAGGTAGTTTATGGGTGTTAGTGTACTTTTTAGCACTTTAGTTATGAGTTTTATGCTATGGCGTTGTAGAGTAAAACTCATAACTACTGACTTTAGATTGCGTTAGGGATCTTGGAGGTAGAGGGTGTATCGCTCACTTTTTGGCCTCCCAGGACAAACTCGTAATATAAGCACTATGGAAGTCCCATAGAAAAAAGACTTTACGAACTTTATTTAAGTAGGTTTGCGGTAAGGCCAAAGAAGTGTGCGGTGCCCATAAACCTGCTAGACTCGTAATACCAGCGGGCGTAAGAAAGCAGCGTTAGGATCTGTTAACGCTACTTTTTCAGCTTAACGCAAAACTCGTAATCTAACCGTAAGTTTGCCTGGAATCCTTAGTTGCCTGCAAATAGTACTTCAAAGCTCTGACAACATCCAAATTACTCCTGGGAATTACTCTTCCTTACCACTAAGAGGAGGCAAAGATTCCCAAACCCCAAGAACTCTTTAAATCCCCTCCCACCTAAGTCTAACGTATAGCCAAGCAAAATGAGGAAGGAAAAATTAATAAGAGCCAAAAAAAGGAGTAGGGGAAAAAGATGTGCTCTAAAAAGGAAAAAACAAAACAACCCAGAACAAAACAGGGTGGGGTTTCGTGGACTCTCACCACCATGAAAGAAATTAATGTATCAGGCATGCATAAATTATGTTTTCTTTCATAGAGGTGGTGAGAGTCCATGATTTGTTACTCCTGGGAACAAATTCCCAAGCTGTGAAGTCCACGAGTAATAATAAAAGAAGGGTGGGATCTAAGAAACATTTGGAAAACTAAATCCACAATCCCAAAACAGCCTAAAAAAGGCAATAAAAAGTAAGCGACAGCCAAAAACAAATTAACCTTAAACAAATGCCTGAAGGTTATCCTACCAAAGGCTGCCTCAGAAGAAGCAAACACATTAGAATGGTAGAAAAAATAAGCAAACAAGACCAAATAACTATCTAGAGAAATTGGTCTACTGATAAAACAATCTGAAACACACAAAAAGGCAACGTGACTGAAAGAAAGAACATAAAGCCGTCTGGGTGGAGGCTTGTTGTGTATATCTTGTTTGTATGTTATGTGCTTGTTGTGTATTTCTTGTTTGTATGTTATGTGCTTGTTGTGTATATCTTGTTTGTATGTTATGTGCTTGTTGTGTATACCTTGTTTGTATGTCATGTGCTTTTTGTGTATTTCTTGTTTGTATGTCATGTGCTTGTTGTGTATATCTTGTTTGTATGTTATGTGCTTGTTGTGTATATCTTGTTTGTATGTCATGTGCTTTTTGTGTATTTCTTGTTTGTATGTCATGTGCTTGTTGTGTATATCTTGTTTGTATGTTATGTGCTTGTTGTGTATATCTTGTTTGTATGTTATGTGCTTGTTGTGTATTTCTTGTTTGTATGTTATGCGCTTGTTGTGTATTTCTTGTTTGTATGTTATGTGCTTGTTGTGTATTTCTTGTTTGTATGTTATGTGCTTGTTGTGTATATCTTGTTTGTATGTTATGTGCTTTTTGTGTATATCTTGTTTGTATGTCATGTGCTTTTTGTGTATTTCTTGTTTGTATGTCATGTGCTTTTTGTGTATATCTTGTTTGTATGTCATGTGCTTGTTGTTTATTTCTTGTTTGTATGTCATGTGCTTGTTGTGTATATCTTGTTTGTATGTCATGTGCTTGTTGTTTATTTCTTGTTTGTATGTCATGTGCTTGTTGTGTATTTCTTGTTTGTATGTCATGTGCTTGTTGTTTATTTCTTGTTTGTATGTTATGTGCTTGTTGTTTATTTCTTGTTTGTATGTCATGTGCTTGTTGTGTATTTCTTGTTTGTATGTCATGTGCTTGTTGTTTATTTCTTGTTTGTATGTCATGTGCTTGTTGTTTATTTCTTGTTTGTATGTTATGTGCTTGTTGTGTATTTCTTGTTTGTATGTCATGTGCTTGTTGTTTATTTCTTGTTTGTATGTCATGTGCTTGTTGTGTATTTCTTATTTGTATGTCATGTGCTTGTTGTTTATTTCTTGTTTGTATGTTATGTGCTTGTTGTGTATTTCTTGTTTGTATGTCATGTGCTTGTTGTTTATTTCTTGTTTGTATGTCATGTGCTTGTTGTTTATTTCTTGTTTGTATGTTATGTGCTTGTTGTGTATTTCTTGTTTGTATGTCATGTGCTTGTTGTTTATTTCTTGTTTGTATGTCATGTGCTTGTTGTTTATTTCTTGTTTGTATGTTATGTGCTTGTTGTGTATATCTTGTTTGTATGTCATGTGCTTGTTGTGTTTCTTGTTTGTATGTTATGTGCTTGTTGTATATTTCTTGTGTGACTGTTGTGTGCTTTTTGTGTATTTCTTGTTTGTATGTTGTGTGCTTGTTGTATAGTTCTTGTTTGTATGTTGTGTGATTGTTGTATAGTTCTTGTTTGTATGTTGTGTGCTTGTTGTATAGTTCTTGTTTGTATGTTGTGTGCTTGTTGTATAGTTCTTGTTTGTATGTTGTGTGCTTGTTGTATAGTTCTTGTTTGTATGTTGTGTGCTTGTTGTATAGTTCTTGTTTGTATGTTATGTGCTTGTTGTGTTTCTTGTTTGTATGTTATGTGCTTGTTGTATATTTCTTGTGTGACTGTTGTGTGCTTTTTGTGTATTTCTTGTTTGTATGTTGTGTGCTTGTTGTATAGTTCTTGTTTGTATGTTGTGTGCTTTTTGTGTATTTCTTGTTTGTATGTTGTGTGCTTGTTGTATAGTTCTTGTTTGTATGTTGTGTGCTTTTTGTGTATTTCTTGTTTGTATGTTGTGTGCTTTTTGTGTATTTCTTGTTTGTATGTTATGTGCTTGTTGTGTTTCTTGTTTGTATGTTATGTGCTTGTTGTGTATATCTTGTTTGTATGTCATGTGCTTGTTGTTTATTTCTTGTTTGTATGTTATGTGCTTGTTGTGTATATCTTGTTTGTATGTCATGTGCTTGTTGTGTTTCTTGTTTGTATGTTATGTGCTTGTTGTGTATATCTTGTTTGTATGTTATGTGCTTGTTGTGTATATCTTGTTTGTATGTCATGTGCTTGTTGTGTTTCTTGTTTGTATGTTATGTGCTTGTTGTGTATATCTTGTTTGTATGTCATGTGCTTGTTGTTTATTTCTTGTTTGTATGTTATGTGCTTGTTGTGTATATCTTGTTTGTATGTCATGTGCTTGTTGTGTTTCTTGTTTGTATGTTATGTGCTTGTTGTGTATATCTTGTTTGTATGTCATGTGGTTGTTGTTTATTTCTTGTTTGTATGTTATGTGCTTGTTGTTTATTTCTTGTTTGTATGTTATGTGCTTGTTGTGTATATCTTGTTTGTATGTCATGTGCTTGTTGTGTTTCTTGTTTGTATGTTATGTGCTTGTTGTGTATTTCTTGTTTGTATGTTATGTGCTTGTTGTGTATATCTTGTTTGTATGTCATGTGCTTGTTGTGTATATCTTGTTTGTATGTTATGTGCTTGTTGTGTATATCTTGTTTGTATGTCATGTGCTTGTTGTGTATATCTTGTTTGTATGTTATGTGCTTGTTGTGTTTCTTGTTTGTATGTTATGTGCTTGTTGTTTATTTCTTGTTTGTATGTTATCTGCTTGTTGTGTATATCTTGTTTGTATGTCATGTGCTTGTTGTGTATATCTTGTTTGTATGTCATGTGCTTGTTGTGTTTCTTGTTTGTATGTTATGTGCTTGTTGTATATTTTTTTTGTATGTTATGCGCTTGTTGTGTATTTCTTGTTTGTATGTCATGTGCTTGTTGTGTATATCTTGTTTGTATGTTATGCGCTTGTTGTGTATATCTTGTTTGTATGTCATGTGCTTGTTGTGTTTCTTGTTTGTATGTTATGTGCTTGTTGTGTATTTTTTTTTGTATGTTATGCGCTTGTTGTGTATTTCTTGTTTGTATGTCATGTGCTTGTTGTGTATATCTTGTTTGTATGTTATGCGCTTGTTGTGTATATCTTGTTTGTATGTCATGTGCTTGTTGTGTTTCTTGTTTGTATGTTATGTGCTTGTTGTATATTTCTTGTGTGACTGTTGTGTGCTTTTTGTGTATTTCTTGTTTGTATGTTGTGTGCTTGTTGTATAGTTCTTGTTTGTATGTTGTGTGCTTTTTGTGTATTTCTTGTTTGTATGTTGTGTGCTTTTTGTGTATTTCTTGTTTGTATGTTATGTGCTTGTTGTATATTTCTTGTTTGTATGTTATGTGCTTGTTGTATATTTCTTGTTTGTATGTCATGTGCTTGTTGTGTATATCTTGTTTGTATGTTATGCGCTTGTTGTGTATATCTTGTTTGTATATCATGTGCTTGTTGTGTATATCTTGTTTGTATGTCATGTGCTTGTTGTGTTTCTTGTTTGTATGTTATGTGCTTGTTGTATATTTCTTGTGTGACTGTTGTGTGCTTTTTGTGTATTTCTTGTTTGTATGTTATGTGCTTGTTGTATATTTCTTGTTTGTATGTTATGTGCTTGTTGTGTATATCTTGTTTGTATGTCATGTGCTTGTTGTGTATATCTTGTTTGTATGTTATGTGCTTGTTGTGTATTTTTTTTTGTATGTTATGCGCTCGTTTTGTGTATCTTGTTTGTATGTTATGTGCTTGTTGTGTATTTTTTTTTGTATGTTATGCTCTTGTTGTGTATATCTTGTTTGTATGTCATGTGCTTGTTGTGTATATCTTGTTTGTATGTTATGTGCTTGTTGTGTATTTTTTTTTGTATGTTATGCGCTTGTTGTGTATATCTTGTTTGTATGTCATGTGCTTGTTGTGTATATCTTGTTTGTATGTCATGTGCTTGTTGTGTTTCTTGTTTGTATGTTATGTGCTTGTTGTATATTTCTTGTGTGACTGTTGTGTGCTTTTTGTGTATTTCTTGTTTGTATGTTGTGTGCTTGTTGTATAGTTCTTGTTTGTATGTTGTGTGCTTTTTGTGTATTTCTTGTTTGTATGTTGTGTGCTTTTTGTGTATTTCTTGTTTGTATGTTATGTGCTTGTTGTATATTTCTTGTTTGTATGTTATGTGCTTGTTGTATATTTCTTGTTTGTATGTTATGTGCTTGTTGAGTGTTTCTTGTTTGTATGTTTTATGCTTGTTGTGTATTTCTTGTTTGTATGTCATGTGCTTGTTGTGTGTTTCTTGTTTGTATGTTTTATGCTTGCTGTGTATTTCTTGTTTGTATGTCATGTGCTTGTTGTGTGTTTCTTGTTTGTATGTTATGTGCTTGTTGTGTATTTCTTGTTTGTATGTTGTGTGCTTTTTGTGTATTTCTTGTTTGTATGTTGTGAGCTTGTTGTGTATTTCTTGTTTGTATGTTATGTGCTTGTTGTATATTTCTTGTTTGTATGTTATGTGCTTGTTGTGTGTTTCTTGTTTGTATGTTTTATGCTTGCTGTGTATTTCTTGTTTGTATGTCATGTGCTTGTTGTGTGTTTCTTTTTTGTATGTTATGTGCTTGTTGTGTATTTCTTGTTTGTATGTTTTATGCTTGCTGTGTATTTCTTGTTTGTATGTCATGTGCTTGTTGTGTATTTCTTGTTTGTATGTTGTGTGCTTGTTGTATAGTTCTTGTTTGTATGTTGTGTGCTTTTTGTGTATTTCTTGTTTGTATGTTGTGTGCTTTTTGTGTATTTCTTGTTTGTATGTTGTGAGCTTGTTGTGTATTTCTTGTTTGTATGTTGTGTGCTTTTTGTGTATTTCTTGTTTGTATGTTATGTGCTTGTTGTGTATTTCTTGTTTGTATGTTGTGTGCTTTTTGTGTATTTCTTGTTTGTATGTTATGTGCTTGTTGTGTATTTCTTGTTTGTATGTTATGTGCTTGTTGTGTATTTCTTGTTTGTATGTTTTATGCTTGCTGTGTATTTCTTGTTTGTATGTCATGTGCTTGTTGTGTATATCTTGTTTGTATGTCATGTGCTTGTTGTTTGTTTCTTGTTTGTCTGTTGTGTGCTTGTTGTATATTTCTTCTTTTTTTTCTCAACCGATATTTATTAATTTCAAGTAGTTGTACATAGTGGAAGTCGCAGCTTCCTATAGTAATATACTTAACCAGTTGGATTTTGCATATAAAGTTATACATCAGATTATCTTAAACTGATAATTAACATAAAAAGAAGATTAATTAGTTAGGAGAGGGAAAAGAAAAGGAAGGGGAAAGAGAAGAGATAAGAGGAGAAGGGATACCTGTCAACCCATTTTGTTTATATTGTTTGCGGTCTTGTTATCTTGAAAGTTCAGTGTAGGATTTGTGTGTACACCCTGTTATGTCGAGGAAATTGCAAAAAAGCTTACTTAATTGAGTCTGTTGTGTATTACTCGAGGAGCATCTTATTTTACTTTTTGAGGTATTGCTCCCAAAGGGAGGTCATTTCAGCATAAACATCCATTTTGGCGAATTTAATGTAATAATATTCCTCCAGTTCAAGGAATTCAGTAACTCTATTAATCCAATGTTGCAAAGTGGGGATCTCTTTATTCTTCCAATTTCTGGCTAATAGGTATATAGAAAAGTTTAAGTTCGTGTTTAAGTTTGATTTTTGGGGGTTTATTCAGTAGCCAGATTACAGGGTCTAAGAGAAGTTGGGTCTTAAGTATATTTTCTATTTCCCCAATGATTTGTCTCCAGTAATTTTGAATTACATTACACCACCACCACATGTGAGCCAAATTTCCAGATCCATGGCCACATCTCCAGCAGTATTTAGAGTTTTTGCGGTATAAACAATTTAGTTTGACTGGGGAGAGATACCATCTATGTATTAGTTTTAGATTAATCTCTTGCATGGAGAGTGAGATTGATGTTTTCGTAACATTTTGGAAGATCATGACGCTTGTTTGCCGTAATATTATTATCCCTAATTCTTCTTCCCATTTTTCAAGGAAGGGAGGTATATAACCAGGGGGATTATATGTCAGTATATGGTATATCAATGAAAGGGTATGCGATATAGGGGGGATTTGGACGCATAGGCGTTCAAAATTGATCAGGGGTCTAACCATGTTATTAGAATGTTTGTGAGTCTTGACGAAGTGGTGTACCCGGGTGTATAAGTACCAATTTTGGAAGATGACATATCCCTTGTCTATTAGATCTGATTAGGGTAGTATTTTTCCGTTCAACATTAAGAAGTGTAGCGGGATATCTCTGTAGTATGAATTTGGAGTTTCCCTGGTGAGTTGTGTCCCTAGAGTTAATTCTCCATTGTCTAAAATTGAGATAAGTGGAGAAGGTCTAGATGAGACGAAGGCGTGTGTTGCTATAATAGTGTCCCATGTTCTGAATGTTTCTGCTATTATTGATTAATCGGATTCTAGTGTAAGCTTTGGATGGTCTAGTCTCCAGCATAACCCACCCAGGTGTGCTGCCTCAGACACGGAGTGTTCTAATTGAACCCACCTTTTATGTTCGTAATGAATGCACCAGTCTGTGATTCTTTTTAGGAAAATGGCCTGACAGTATTTTGTTAGATTAGGGATGCCTAGTCCACCCTGAGTTTTTGGAGTTTGCATAATTTTGCTATTTATCCTTGGGGGTTGTTTGCACCAAACAAAGTCACTAAAAGCCCTCTGGATATTAGAAATATAATTTTTAGGCAGTGGGATTGGTAAAGTTTGCATTATATACAGAAGTCTGGGAAAGATATTCATTTTTAGGACGTTTATTTTGCCCATCCAAGAAAGTTTCCTTGAGAGCCATGAGGATAAATCTCTTATTATTGTGTTTTGGATTGGTAGATAGTTTAGTTTAAAGGTTTGCTCCATGGAGATGGTTAGTTCTATTCCCAGATAATTTAGGGATTGGGGTATCCACGTAAATGGGATTAGGCCCTTAACTCTGTCTTTGGTGGGGGTATCCAAATTAATATTCAAGACTTCAGATTTAGATGTATTGATTGCAAAATTGGATAGGTTTTGGAAAATGTGAAATTCCTGCATTAAATTGGGAAGTGAAATCTCCGGATCCGTAATGGAGAACAGAATGTCGTCCGCGAATATGGACATAAGGTATTTTTGTGTGCCAACTTGAACACCACTAATTGAGGGATTTTGTCTAATTTTGGTTGCCAAATGTTTCTATAAGGCACGTGAACAATAAGGGAGATAGGCGGCATCCCTGACGTGTACCATTGGATATTGTAAATGTTCACGATTTTTGGGCCAAGGCCCATTTTAATGAGGGTAGCTCTGAGGAAGTCCATCCAACACGGTCAAAGGCCTTCTCTGCGTCTATAGATAGAAGAATTCCAGGAACTCCTCTATCTTGCATAAATTGAATTAAGTGGAGGGCCCTGACCGTGTTGTCTTTCGCCTCTCTTTTAGGGATGAAGCCCACCTGATCTTGGTGAATTAGGTGTGGGAGAATTAAGTTTAATCTGTTTGCTATTATTTTTGCATAAATTTTCACGTCTGAATTTATTAATGATATTGGTCGAAAGTGTGACGGGTGGGTAAGGGATTTTTTTGGTTTAGGGAGCAGAATGATGTGGGCCTCGAGTGAGTTAGGGGAGAATTGTTTGGATTCATCGATATGGTTAAATAATGTGGCAATTTGGGGGATTAGTTCCTCTTGAAAAGCCTTGTAATATCGATTGCTAAAGCCATCCGGACCCGGAGATTTCCCGTTTGGGAGATCTTTAATGACTGCTTTGATTTCCTCAACTGATATGGGGTCTTCCAATTGTGTTTGTTGGTTAGTAGTGAGGTGGGATAATTTGAGTCCAGAAAGGTATGCATTAATTTCACCTAATTTTCTATCTCGTGAAGGAGTATTAGGGTCTGGGTGAAGGTTATATAGGTTTTGGAAGTATGTTCTAAAGGTTTGGGAGATGGCTTTGGTGGAAGAATGGGTTTTGTTATCATCATCTTTAATGTAAAGGATAAAGTTTTTCCTTTGTTTTATTCTAAGGAGTCACGCTAGGGGCTGACCTGCTTTATTGTGTCCTTCATAGTTCAGTTGTTGTAGCTGAAGAGCTTGTCTTTTGTGTTCTTTATTTAGGTAGGAGGCTAATTTATGTTTTTCAGCTTGAAGTGCAGCAATTAATGTCTGGCTATTGGGGTCTATTTTACGTTGGGTTTCCAGTTTTTCTATTGTAGCTATTTGATTTGTTAGGAATATTCGTCTTTGTTTGTTAATTGAGGCTTTAATAGCCATTAGTCCCCCCGTATTACACACTTGTGAGCTTCCCAAATATTAATTGGAGATACGTCTTTGGTGGTATTATTTGCAAAATAGTCTGAGAGTGATTCAGATATCTGTTGGGCGATAGAGGGGTCAGCTAGGAGTTGCTCGTCCAGTCTCCAAATATAGTCATGTATGGGTTTGGAGGGCCATGTGAAAGTCCCAAGGACAGACGCATGATCCGACCATGTTATGGGAGTGATGTTAGTGGAGGTGAAGAGTGAGAGGCCTGTCACATCGGTGAAAATATAATCAATTCTGGAATACTGCTTATGGGGATAGAAGAAAAATGTGTAATCTTCTCTGAATGGATGATGGGATCTCCATAAGTCTTTTACTGTTAATTTTTCCAGGCATTTCTGTGTGTGAGTTATTTGGGATAAAGGGACTGATGTAACCTTGGAGGAGCAATCTAGTGTTGGGTCAAGGGGCATATTTAGGTCGCCGCATATTATTAGTATACCTTTTTGATGTTCTAGAATGAGGTTTGACACTGTTTTAATAAAAGGAGCTTGCTTAGTGTTTGGGGTATAAATGGATACTAATGTAACCGGCCTGCCATAGAGCAAACCTATTAATATGATGTACCTGCCTGCTTTGTCTCTAATGGTTTGGATTGCATTAAAGGGAATATTTTTCCGTATCAATATGCCAATTCCATGTTTTTTAGACTTGGGATGGGAGGCATAGTAGTAGTTACCGAATTTGAGTGCGAATGTGAGTGGTTCTCTTCCTTTCATGAAGTGTGATTCCTGTATAAAAAACAGGTCCGATTTACATCTATTGAAATCACGTAAAGCCTGAGTTCTTTTTGAAGGAATATTTAAGCCTTTTGCATTAATGGATTGGATACGCAATGAGTTTAAGGGTGTTTTCCTACTTGGGTGATCAGTCATTGTGATGTGTTGTAGCATGAATAGGGTGTCTATTAAGTGACCGTAAAAGCTCAATGTCGGTGCAGGCAGCAAAGGAATAGAGAGGGGAAGAGTGAAGGAATGAAGGCATTTTAAAGATGCAGAAGAGAAAAAGAGTATAATAAAATAAAATAGAACTAAACAGTAACATTTCCTGTGAAAGATGAGTTGTTGAGGGTGCATTTATCCTTCCATGGCAATAGAAAACACAATGTGTACATCTTAAATGTTGTACCATAATTTTTTATATTTTTTTTTTAACAATTAGTTATCATAGTTAAACACTTGCATATTAACCCTGTTTGGGATTTTGGGATTGAGAAGTAGATAGTTTGACCCTATTAAAATCATAAACTTGAGCAACAAGGGCGAGTGTTGTAAACATCAAACAATTGGTAAAATGCAAGAAATTGAGAAACTCAAGGAAACAATAGAATGACACTTGTACTTAACATCTATACATAATATAAATCCAAACGTAATTATTCAGAGATATAGAAAACTTCTCCACAACTTAGCTATTTAGGGGTTGTTTACTAACAAGGGATATTATAGGGGGTGTCTAAAAGACCAGCACAGAACCTGGGTGACGTGAGGTTCTAACCTTATTATTGTTATAGGTCTGTGGATGTGGCTTAGAGGAGTGCACTCAGGTGCTAGGTCTACTATCTTGAACTTTAAAAGCTCGGTCTTTGCAACAAAACTGAAAACATTAAAGAAGCAAATATCAAATGCACTTATCAACTTTACCTAGAGTAAGTCAGAACATATATGTACTCATTCAATGAGGGGTAACAGATATATGGAAGATTTTTCCGTGTCTTAACTATTTAAGAGTTTATATACAGTCAATGGATATTGTAAAGGTTGTCTAAGAGACAAACATACGACCTGGTTTTCATGTGGTTCTGGCCTTTGTGATGTTTTAAGTCCGTGGATAAGACTTAAGGAAGTTCACTTAATTGCTAGGTCCTTCTTGGGTCATCCTGTCACTTTAGACCACAGAGGTCTTTGAGGTTTAGGAGAGTGGTTAAGGGAATTATCTTCTTTGGAGGAATCCTGTAATTGTGGTGTCGGAAAGGTGATGTTGAGGCTTTTAGAAAGGGAATCTAGGTCATCCAGATCCCTGTATATTATAGATTTGCCGTCCTTATGTACCAGAAGGCTGAAAGGAAAGCCCCAACGGTATTTTATCTTATGTTCCTGTAGGGTGGAAGTAATGAAGCGTAGAGAGCGTCGCTTTTCAATAGTTGCAGGACAAAAATCCTGGTAGACTTGAAAGTTTTGGCCCTGAAATGAGATTGACTGTTGACTTCGTGTTTGTTTTTCCTAAAAAATGGGTAAATTTCAGGATCACATCTCTAGTCGGACTGGATCCAGTGGGCTTAGGTCTAAGGGCTCTGTGGGCCCTTTCCAGTGACCTTTCAGATAGCTCTAAGGAAGGATCCAGGTGCTTGAAAAATTGTAGTAAAAAAGAGGTTAACTTGTCCTGAGTGATGTCTTCAGATATTCCTCGGATTCGCAAATTACTGCGACGACTGTGGTTGTCCAGGTCCTCAACCTTTAGTTGTAGGGATTGTATAATTGCATCCTGGCAGCTTAGATGTTGTATGTTATCGCTGACTTGTGTTTCTAAATGTTCCTGTCCCTCCTCCAAATATTCAAGCTTATAGTTCATATCGGACATATCTTTTCTCAATGAGGATATTTAGTTTTGTAATAAACATTTTCAAGTCCACTATATCTCCTTTGGAAGGGAGCAAGGCAATGGTTGATTGAATCTGGGATAATTGGTCCATTGGTTGCGGGGTTGAATTCACCTCTGATGAGGATTCCATTTCATGTGACTGTGTTGTTAGGTCAAGCTTAGTTGGTATGGATGAGTTTGCCGGTCTGAAAAAAGAGCTTACTGAGCTAGGTTTTGTGATTGTTATTTCTTTGCCTGTCCTGGTCGATCTCCTTGTTGCCATCAACAAAAAGGGTTAAAGAATCAAGTAAGCAACTGTAGTTATGGTCCCTTGCTAGGTTTGTGTCAGTGGAACAGGGTTGGCATTTATTTTGTTTTGATAAGTTGTGGGTCTTGGTATAGTGATCCCTTTATTCCTGGGATGAGATTTTTTCCCCCTTGCTTTGCGTTGCTAGCTGTTAACACTGTAGCTCTAGCTTGTGTGTATCGTGTGGCTGATTTCGGTTATGTCTTCTTTAAGCATGGGGTATGGCGTTATGTGTGCTGAAGCATCCCTGCCTGATTGTATATGTCACTTAATAAATAAAGGGTAGCGATGAGGGATTTTCCCTTCTGTATTTGGCGTTTAATGATCGTGTCTGTGGAGCCACATGGCCATGCGTAATCTGGGAGGCGGTAGGTCCGGTATCTAACTTCGGTAAGTCAAGGTTTTATATAGTACCGGAGACCCACACGTTCCCTTTTGCCTTGATGTACTTAAGAGCCAGAGCCTAACATGCAACGTTCTTATGTCCAGATGCCTCAGAGATGTATAGGGGCGGACATGCAAGGTCCTTATGTCCAGATGCCTTAGAGATGTATAGGGGCTGACATGCAAGGTCCTTATGTCCAGATGTCCCAGAGATGTGTAGAGGCTGACATTCAAGGTCCTTATGTCTAGATAACCCAGAGATGTATAGGGGCTGACATGCAAGGTCCTTATGTCCACATGCCTCAGAGATGTATAGAGGCTGACATGCAAGGTCCTTATGTCCAGAGGCCTCAGAAATGTAAAGAGGCTGACGTGCAAGGTTCTTATGTCCAGATGCCTCAGAGATGTATAGAGACTGACATTCAAGTCCTTATGTCCAGAAGCCCCAGAGATGTATAGGGGCTGACATGCAAGGTCCTTATATCCAGATACCCCAGAGATGTATAGGGGCTGACATTCAAGGTCTTTGTGTCCAGATGCCCCAGAGATGTATAGGGGCTAACAAGCAAGGTCCTTATGTCCAGATGACCCAAAGATGTATAGGGGCTGACATGCAAGGTCCTTATGTCCAGATACCTCAGAAATGTATAGGGGCTGACATGCAAGGTCCTTATGTCCAGATACCTCAGAAATGTATAGGGGCTGACATGCAAGGTCCTTATGTCCAGATGCCCCAGAGATGTAATGGGCAGACAAGCAAGGTTCTTATGTCCAGATGCCCCAGAGATTTATAGGGGTTGACATGCAAGGTCCTTATGTCCAGATGCCCCAAAGATGTATAGGGGCTGACATGCAAGGTCCTTATGTCCAGATGCCTTAGAGATGTATAGGGGCTGACATGCAAGGTCCTTATGCCCAGATGCCCCAGAGATGTATAGGGGCTGAAATGCAATATCCTTTTGTCCAGATGCCCCATAGATATATAGGGGCTGACATGCAAGGTCCTTATGTCCAGATGCCTCGGAGATGTATAGGGGCTGACATGCAAGGTCCTTATGTCCAGATGCCCCAGAGATGTATAGGGGCTGAAATGCAATATCCTTTTGTCCAGATGCCCCATAGATATATAGGGGCTGACATGCAAGGTCCTTATGTCCAGATGCCTTGGAGATGTATAGGGGCTGAAATGCAAGATCCTTTTGTCCAGATGCCCCAGAGATGTATAGGGGCTGACATGCAAGGTCCTTTTGTCCACATGCCTCAGATGTATAGAGGCTGACATGCAAGGTCATTATGTCCAGATGCCTCAGAGATGTATAGGGGCTGACATGCAAGGTCCTTATGTCCAGATACCCCAGAGATGAATAGGGGCTGACATGCAAGGTCCTTATGTCCAGATGCCCCAGAGATGTATAGGGGCTGAAATGCAAGGTCTTTATGTCCAGATCCCTCAGAGATGTAGAGGGGATGACATGCAAGGTCCTTATATCCTGATGTCCCAGAGATGTATAGGGGCTAACATGCAGGGTCCAGATGCCCCAGAGATGTATAGAGGCTAACATGCAACGTTCTTATGTTCAGATGCTTCAGAGATGTATAGGGACTGACATGCAAGGTCCTTGTGTCCAGATGCCCCAGAGATGTATAGGGGCTAACAAGCAAGGTCCTTATGTCCAGATGCCCCAAAGATGTATAGGGGCTGACATGCAAGGTCCTTATGTCCAGATGCCTTAGAGATGTATAGGGGCTGACATGCAAGGTACTTATGTCCAGATGCCCCAGAGATGTATAGGGGTTGACATACAAGGTCCTTATGTCCAGAGGCCTCAGAGATGTATAGGGGCTGACCTGCAAGGTCCTTATGTCCAGATTCTGTAGATATGTATATGGGCTGACATTCAAGGTCCTTATGTCCAGAGGCCTCAGGTGTATAGGGCCTGACATGCAAGGTCCTTATGTCCAGATGCTCCAAAGATGTATAGGGGCTGACATGCAAGGTCCTTATGTCCAGATACCTCAGAGATGTGTAGGGGCTGACATGCAAGGTCCTTATGTCCAGATACCTCAGAGATGTGTAGGGGCTGACATGCAAGGTCCTTAAGTTCAGATGCCTCAGAGATGTATAGGGGCCGACATGCAAGGTCCTTATATCCAGATGCCCCAGAGATGTATAGGGGCTGACATGCAAGGTCCTTATGTCCAGATACCTCAGAGATGTATAGGGGCTGACATGAAAGGTTCTTATGTCCAGATGCCCCAGAGATGTATAGGGGCTGACATTCATGTTCCTTATGTCCAGATGCCCCAGAGATGTATATGGGCTGACATTCATTTTCCTTATATCCAGATGCCCCAGAGATGTATAGGGGCTGACATGCAAGGTCCTTATGTCCAGATACCTCAGAAATGTATAGGGGCTGACATGCAAGGTCCTTATGTCCAGATGCCCCAGAGATGTAATGGGGCAGACAAGCAAGGTTCTTATGTCCAGATGCCCCAGAGATTTATAGGGGCTGACATGCAACGTTCTTATGTCCAGATGCCTTAGAAATGTAAAGAGGCTGGTGTGCAAGGTTCTTATGTCTAGATACCCCAGAGATGTATAGGGGCCGACATGCAAAGTCCTTATGTCCAGATGCCTCAGAGTTGTATAGGGGTTGACATACAAGCTCCTTATGTCCAGAGGCCTCCTAGATGTATAGGAGCTGACATGCAATGTCCTTATGTCCAGAGGCCTCAGAGATGTATAGGGGCTGACCTGCAAGGTCCTTATGTCCAGATTCTGTAGATATGTATATGGGCTGACATTCAAGGTCCTTATGTCCAGATGCCTCAGAGATGTATAGGCACTGATATTCAAGTCCTTATGTCCAGAAGCCCCAGAGATGTATAAGGGCTGACATGCAAGGTTCTTATGTCCAGATACCCCAGATATGTATAGGGGCTGACATGCAAGGTCCTTATGTCCAGATAGCTCAGAGATGTATAGGGGCTGACATGCAAGGTCTTTATGTCCAGATACCTCAGAGATGTGTAGGGGCTGACATGCAAGGTCCTTATGTCCAGAGGCCTCAGCGATTTATAGGGGCTGACATTCAAGGTCCTTGTGTCTAGATGCCCCAGAGATGTATAGGGGCTAACAAGCAAGGTCCTTATGTCCAGATGCCCCAAAGATGTATAGGGGCTGACATGCAAGGCCCTTATGTCCAGATGCCTTAGAGAGGTATAGGAGCTGACATGCAAAGTCCTTATGTCCAGATGCCCCAGAGATGTATAGGGGCTGACATGCAATGTCCTTTTGTCCAGATGCCCCAGAGATATATAGGGGCTGACATGCAAGGTCCTTTTGTCCACATGCCTCAGATGTATAGAGGCTGACATGCAAGGTCCTTATGTCCAGATGCCCCAGAGATGTATAGGGGCTGACATGCAATGTCCTTTTGTCCAGATGCCCCAGACATATATAGGAGCTGACATGAAAGGTCTTTATGTCCAGATGCCTCAGATGTATAGAGGCTGAAATGCAAGGTCCTTATGTCCATAGGCCTCAGAAATGTAAAAAGGCTGACGTGCAAGGTTCTTATGTCCAGATGCCTCAGTGATGTATACGGACTGACATTAAAGTCCTTATGTCCAGAAGCCCCAGAGATGTATAGGGGCTGACCTGCAAGGTCCTTATGTCGAGATACCCCAGAGATTTATAGGGGCTGACATGCAAGGTCCTTATATCCAGATGCCCCAGAGATGTATAGGGGGTGACATGCAAGGTCCTTATGTCCAGATGCCCCAGAGATGTATAGGGGGTGACATTCATGTTCCTTATGTCCAGAGGCCCCAGAGATGTATAGGGGCCCATATGCAAGGTCCTTATGTCTAGATACCTCAGAGATGTATAGGGGCTGACATGCAAGGTCCTTATGTCCAGATGCCCCAGAGATTTATAGGGGTTGACATGCAAGGTTCTTATGTCCAGATGCCTCAGAAATGTATATGGGGCTGACATGCAAAGTCCTTATGTCCAGAGGCCTCAGGGATGTATGAGGCTGACATGCAAAGTCCTTATGTCCAGAGGCCTCAGGGATGTATGGGGCTGACATGAAAAGTCCTTATGTGCAGATGCCTCAGAGATGTATAGGGGCTGACATGCAAAGTCCTTATGTCCAGATGCCTCCGAGATGTATAGGAGCTGACATGCAATGTCCTTATGTCCAGAGGCCTCAGATGTATAGGGGCTGACCTGCAAGGTCCTTATGTCCAGATTCTGTAGATATGTATATGGGCTGATATTCAAGGTCCTTATGTCCAGATGCCTCAGAGATGTATAGGCACTGATATTCAAGTCCTTATGTCCAGAAGCCCCAGAGATGTATAGGGGCTGACATGCAAGGTTCTTATGTCCAGATACCCCAGAGATGTATAGGGGCTGACATGCAAGGTCCTTATGTCCAGATACCCCAGAGATGTATAGAGGCTGACATGCAAGGTCCTTATGTCCAGATACCCCAGAGATGTATAGGGGCTGACATGGAAGGTCCTTTTGTCCACATGCCTCAGAGATGTATAGAGGCTGACATGCAAGGTCAGTATGTCCAGATGCCTCAGAGATGTATAGAGGCTGACATGCAAGGTCCTTATGTCCAGATGCCTCAGAGATGTATAGGGGCTGAAATGGAAGGTCCTTTTGTCAACATGCCTCAGAGATGTATAGAGGCTGACATGCAAGGTCATTATGTCCAGATGCCTCAGAGATGTATAGGGGCTGAAATGCAAGGTCCTTTTTTCCAGATGCCCCAGAGATGTATAGGGGCTGACATGCAAGGTCTTTATGTCCAGATGCCTCAGAGATGTATAGGGGATGACATGCAAGGTCCTTATGTCCAGATGCCCCAGAGATGTATAGAGGCTAACATGCAACGTTCTTATGTCCAGATGCTTCAGAGATGTATAGGGACTGACATGCAAGGTCCTTATGTCCAGATGCCCCAGAGATGTATAGGGGCTAACAAGCAAGGTCCTTACGTCCAGATGCCCCAAAGATGTATACGGGCTGACATGCAAGGTCCTTATGTCCAGATGCCTTAGAGATGTATAGGGGCTGACATGCAAGGTCCTTATGTCCAGATGCCCCAGAGATGTATAGGGGCTGACATGCAATGTCCTTTTGTCCAGATGCCCCAGAGATATATAGGGGCTGACATGCAAGGTCTTTATGTCCAGATGCCTCAGAGATGTATAGAGGCTGACATGCAAGGTCCTTATGTCCACATGCCTCAGATGTATAGAGGCTAACATGCAAGGTCCTTATGTCCAGAGGCTTCAAGAACCTTGCACATCAGCCTCATTACATTTCTGAGGCCTCTGGACATAAGGACCTTGCATGTCAGCCTCTATACATCTGGGGCATGTGGACATAAGGACCTTGCATGTCAGCCTCTATACATCTCTGAGGCATCTGGACATAAAGACCTTGCATGTCAGCCCCTATATATCTCTGGGGCATCTGGACAAAAGGACATTGCATGTCAGCCCCTATACATCTCTGGGGCATCTGGACATAAGGACCTTGCACATCAGCCTCTTTACATTTCTGTGTCCAGATGCCTCAGAGATGTATAGGGACTGACGTTCAAGTCCTTATGACCAGAAGCCCCAGAGATGTATAGGGGCTGACATGCAAGGTCCTTATGTCCAGAGGCCTCAGAAATGTGAACAGGCTGACGTGCAAGGTTCTTATGTCCAGAAGCCCCAGAGATGTATAGGGGCTGACATGCAATGTCCTTTTGTCCAGATGCCCCAGAGATATATAGGGGCTGACATGCAAGGTCCTTATGTTCAGATGCCTCAGAGAGGTATAGAGGCTGACATGCAAGGTCCTTATGTCCACATGCCTCAGATGTATAGAGGCTGACATGCAAGGTCCTTATGTCCAGAGGCCTCAGAAATGTAAAGAGGCTGATGTGCAAGGTTCTTATGTCCAGATGCCTCAGAGATGTATAGGGACTGACATTCAAGTCCTAATGACCAGAAGCCCCAGAGATGTATAGGGGCTGACATGCAAGGTCCTTATGTCCAGAGGCCTCAGAAATGTAAAGAGGCTGACGTGCAAGGTTCTTATGTCCAGATACCCCAGAGATGTATAGGGGCCAACATGCAAGGTCCTTATGTCCAGCTGCCCCAGAGATGTATAGAGGCTGACATGCAAGGTCCTTATGTCCACATGCCTCAGATGTATAGAGGCTGACATACAAGGTCCTTATGTCCAGAGGCCTCAAATGTAAAGAGGCTGGCGTGCAAGGTTTTTATGTCCAGATGCCTCAGAGATGTATAAGGGCCGACATGCAAGGTCCTTATATCCAGATGCCCCAGAGATGTATAGGGGCTGACATGCAAGGTCCTTATGTCCAGATACCTCAGATGTATAGGGGCTGACATGCAAGGTTCTTAATTCCAGATGCCCCAGAGATTTATAGGGGCTGACAATCATGTTCCTTATGTCCAGAGGCCCCAGAGATGTATAGGCGCCGACATGCAAGGTACTTATGTCCAAATGCCTCGGAGATGTATTGGGGCCGACATGCAAGGTCCTTATATCCAGATGCCCCAGAGATGTATAGGGGCTGACATGCAAGGTCCTTATGTCCAGATACCTCAGAGATGTATAGGGGCTGACATGCAAGGTTCTTATGTCCAGATACCCCAGAGATGTATAGGGGCTGACATGCAAGGTCATTAAGTCCAGATGCCTCAGAGATGTATAGGGGCCGACATGCAAGGTCCTTATATCCAGATGCCCCAGAGATGTATAGGAGCTGACATGCAAGGTCCTTATGTCCAGATACCTCAGAGATGTATAGGGGCTGACATGCAAGGTTCTTATGTCCAGATGCCCCAGAGATTTATAGGGGCTGACATTCATGTTCCTTATGTCCAGAGGCCCCAGAGATGTATAGGGGCCGACATGCAAGGTCCTTATGTCCAGATACCTCAGAGATGTATAGGGGCTTTCATGCAAGGTCCTTATGTCCAGATGCCCCAGAGATGTAATGGGGCAGACAAGCAAGGTCCTTATGTCTAGATGCCCCAGAGATTTATAGGGGCTGACATGCAAAGTCCTTATGTCCAGAGGCCTCAGGGATATATGGGGCTGACATGCAAAGTCCTTATGTCCAGAGGCCTCAGGGATATATTGGGCTGACATGCAAAGCCCTTATGTCCAGATGCCTTAGAGATGTATAGAGGTTGATATACAAGGTCCTTATGTCCAGAGTCCTCAGATGTATAGGGGCTGGCCTGCAAGGTCCTTATGTACAGATTCTGTAGATATGTATATGGACTGACATTCAAGGTCCTTATGTCCAGAGGCCTCAGAGATGTATAGGGGCTGATATGCAAGGTCCTTGTGTCCAGATGCCCAAGAGATGTATAGGGGCTGACATGCAAGGTCCTTATGTCCAGATGCCCCAAAGATGTATAGGGGCTGACATGCAAGGTCCTTATGTCCAGATGCCTTAGAGATGTATAGGGGCTGACATGCAAGGTCCTTATGTCCAGATGCCTTAGAGATGTATAGGGGCTGACATGCAATGTCCTTTTGTCCAGATGCCGCAGAGATATATTGGGTCTGACATGCAAGGTTCTTATGCCCAGATGCCTCAGAGATGTATAGAGGCTGACATGCAAGGTCCTTATGTCCACATGCCTCAGAGATGTATAGAGGCTGACATGCAAGGTCCTAATGTCCAGAGGCCTCAGAAATGTAAAGAGGCTGATGTGCAAGGTTCTTATGTCCAGATGCCTCAGAGATGTATTGGGCCTGACATTCAAGTCCTTATGTCCAGAAGCCCCAGAGATGTATAGGGGCTGACATGCAAGGTCCTTATGTCCAGAGGCCTCAGAAATGTAAAGAGGATGACGTGCAAGGTTTTTATGTCCAGATGCCTCAGAGATGTATAGGGACTGATTTTCAAGTCCTTATGTCCAGAAGCCCCAGAGATGTATAGGGGCTGACATGCAAGGTCCTTATGTCCAGATACCCCAGAGATGTATAGGGGCAGACATGCAAGGTCCTTATGTCCAGATGCCCCAGAGATGTATAGAGGCTAAAATGCAAGGTCCTTATGTCCACATGCCTCAGAGATGTATAGAGGCAGACATGCAAGGTCCTTATGTCCAGAGGCCTCAGAAATGTAAAGAGGCTGACGTGCAAGGTTCTTATGTCCAGATGCCTCAGAGATGTATAGGGACTAACATTCAAGTCCTTATGTCCAGAAGCCCCAGAGATGTATAGGGGCTGACATGCAAGGTTCTTATGTCCAGATACCCCAGAGATGTATAGGGGCTGACATGCAAGGTCCTTATGTCCAGAGGCCCCAGAGATGTATAGGGGCCGACATGCAAGGTTCTTATGTCCAGATGCCTCAGAGATGTGTAGGGGCTGACATGCAAGGTCCTTATGTCCAGATACCCCAGAGATGTATAGGGGCCGACATGCAAGGTCCTTTTGTCCAGATACCTCAGAGATGTATAGGGGCTTTCATGCAAGGTCCTTATGTCCAGATGCCCCAGAGATGTAATGGGGCAGACATGCAAGGTCCTTATGTCCAGATGCCCTAGAGATTTATTGGTGATGACATGTAAAGTCCTTATGTCCAGAGGCCTCAGGGATGTATGGGGCTGACATGCAAAGTCCTTATGTCCAGAGGCCTCAGGGATGTATGGGGCTGACCTGCATGGTCCTTATGTGCAGATGCCTCAGAGATGTATAGGTGCTGACATGCAATGTCCGTATGTCCAGAGGCCTCAGAGATGTATAGGGGCTGACCTGCAAGGTCCTTATGTCCAGATTCTGTAGATATGTATATGGGCTGACATTCAAGGTCCTTATGTCCAGAGGCCTCAGAGATGTATAGGGGCTGACATGCAAGGTCCTTATGTCCAGATGCTCCAAATATGTATAGGCGCTGACATGCATGGTCCTTATGTCCAGATACCTCAGAGATGTATAGGGGCTGACATGCAAGGTCCTTATGTCCAGAGGCCCCAGAGATGTATAGGGGATGACATGCAAGGTTTACTACACAGTGTTAAAAACCCCAAAGGTGCTCTCTTGGGAATACTGTCCCATTGGCATCAAAGACTCATGCAGCCAATCTGAGGCCAGCGTTACAGCGTGTATAGGTGTTCATTGGGAGAAGGAAATCTTTGGGGGCACCCCAAGCATTAATGTTTTTATAAATGTATAGTACATCAGAGTAAAACAATGATTTGACATCAACAATACTTAATTAATATTTCAAAACACAAAAATACAGATAATGCCCAACAGTAGAGCATAGTGTTCATAGCAGATATTTAGTAGCAATAATACCTCTAATTTTGCAAAGTCCTTATGTCCAGATGCCCCAGCGATGTATAGGGGCTGACATGCAAAGTCCTTATGTCCAGAGGCCTCAGAGATATATAGGAGCTGACCTGCAAGGTCCTTATGTCCAGATTCTGTAGAGACATATATAGGCTGACATTCAAGGTCCTTATGTCCAGAGGCCTCAGAGATGTATAGAGGCTGACATGCAAGGTCTTTATGTCCAGATGTCTCAGAAATGTAAAGAGGCTGACGTGCAAGGTTCTTATGTCCAGATGCCTCAGAGATGTATTGGGCCTGATATTCAAGTCCTTATGTCCAGAAGCCCCAGAGATGTATAGGGGCTGACATGCAAGGTCCTTATGTAAAGAGGCCTCAGAGATGTATAGGGGCTGACATGCAAGGTCCTTATGTCCAGAGGCCCCAGAGATGTATAGGTGACAACATGCAAGGTCCTTATGTCCAGAGGCCTCAGAGATGTATAGGGGACGACATGCAAGGTCCTTATGTCCAGATGCCTCAGAGATGTATAGAGGCTGACATGCTAGGTCCTAATGTCCAGAGGCCTCAGAAATGTAAAGAGGCTGACGTGCAAGGTTCTTATGTCCAGATGCCTCAGAGATGTATTGGGCCTGATATTCAAGTCCTTATGTCCAGAAGCCCCAGAGATGTATAGGGGCTGACATGCAAGGTCCTTATGTCCAGATACCCCAGAGATGTATAGGGGCCGACATGCAAGGTCCTTATGTCCAGATGCCCCAGAGATGTATAGAGGCTGAAATACAAGGTCCTTATGTCCACATGCCTCAGAGATGTATAGGGACTATCATTCAAGTCCTTATGTCCAGAAGCCCCAGAGATGTATAGGGGCTGACATGCAAGATTCTTATGTCCAGATGCCCCAGAGATGTATAGAGGCAGACACGCAAGGTCCCTATGTCCAGAGGCCTCAGAGATGTATAGGGACTATCATTCAAGTCCTTATGTCCAGAAGCCCCAGAGATGTATAGGGGCTGACATGCAAGGTTCTTATGTCCAGATACCCCAGAGATGTATAGGGGCTGACATGCAAGGTCCTTATTTCCAGATACCTCAGAGATGTATGGGGCTTACATGCAAGGTTCTTATGTCCAGATGCCCCAGAGATGTATAAGGGCTGACATGCAAGTTCCTTATGTCCAGAGGCCCCAGAGATGTATAGGGGCTGACATGCAAGGTCCTTATGTCCAGATACCTCAGAGATGTATAGGGGCTTTCATGCAAGGTCCTTATGTCCAGATGCCCCAGAGATGTAATGGGGCAGACATGCAAGGTCCTTATGTCCAGATGCCCCAGAGATTTATTGGTGATGACATGCAAGGTTCTTATATCCAGATACCTCAGAGATGTATAGGGGCTGACATACAATGTCCTTATGTCCAGATGCCTCAGAGATGTATAGAGGCTGACATGCAAGGTCCTTATGTCCACATGCCTCAGAGATGTATAGAGGCTGACATGCAAGGTTCTTATGTCCAGATGCCTCAGAGATGTATAGGGACTGATATTCAAGTCCTTATGTCCAGAAGCCCCAGAGATGTATAGGGGCCGACATGCAAGGTCCTTATGTCCAGATGCCCCAGAGATGTATAGAGGCTGAAATGCAAGGTCCTTATGTCCACATGCCTCAGAGATGTATAGAGGCAGACATGCAAGGTCCTTATGTCCAGAAACCTCAGAGATGTATAGGGGCTTACATGCAAGGTTCTTATGTCCAGATGCCCCAGAGATGTATAGGGGCTGACATGCAAGTTCCTTATGTCCAGAGGCCCCAGAGATGTATAGGGGCTGACATGCAAGGTCCTTATGTCCAGATACCTCAGAGATGTATAGGGGCTTTCATGCAAGGTCCTTATGTCCAGATGCCCCAGAGATGTAATGGGGCAGACATGCAAGGTCCTTATGTCCAGATGCCCCAGAGATTTATTGGTGATGACATGCAAGGTTCTTATGTCCAGATGCCTCAGAGATGTATATGGGGCTGACATGCAAAGTTCTTATGTACAGAGGCCTCAGGGATGTATGGGGCTGACATGCAAAGTCCTGTGGTATGTTGAGGTTTACAATTCAGAAAACAAGTATTTGTGCACTTTATATAAAGATTAGCCCTAAAATTAGAGCTTGTTGCTCTTTTTTGAACTAATCAGAAAACAACTTCTATGTATCCTGATTAGACAACATGAGGCATTTGATATATGATGAATTTAGGTATTAACTACAGACTTAGGTGTTAATAATGATAAAGATTTATAAATAAGATATATATCATATGTTCAATATATATCTAAATAAGAGCCACAGATGGAGTAGAAATACTGACACGGTCTTAATCAGTAATGGTAGTAACAGGAATGAAACAGAATGATCTCCTTTTACTTCACGCATTCACACACATCCTAAAATATATACAAGTACAGACACTACGCAGACACACATTGTTTGTTTGTAACTGATATTGCAGATAACAGGATTTGCCCAATAATGCAGACTGGTGATAACAAACAGGCAGGTAAGAAGCTTAAAAGCTTTAGTTTTGTTCGAGTACGTTACCCCCTTGAGGACCGAGAGTGTTCCGTTACCGCACTGGGAGATCCGTGTCTGGGACTGGCAGCGTGTGTGAATGTGGCTTACTTCCGGGTAGCGGTAAAAAAGTAGATCCGGCCGTTCAATGATCCAAGCTTGATAATAACAAAGTTGCGACAAGATCATAAGAGATTCAAAGGTAGCAAAAGTAAATATTGGTATTGTTACTTTGCTCAGGATTCAAATGATAGGAGACCTGATATAAGAATAGAGACCACATAGGAGGGGTTAGAGTTAAAGGTATACCACATCTCCCCCCCTTCAAGGAAGCACCCCAGGGGATTCCAAGCTAGGTTTCTCAGGGTAGCGGCGATGAAAATTTCGCAAAAGACGAGGAGTGCGAAGATCAGAATGGAGTTGCCAAGAGTTATCCTCCGAACCATAACCCTTCCATTTCACAAGGTACTCCAACCTCCGCCTATGGATCCTGGAATCCAACACAGCTTCGACTTCATACTCCTCTCGATCATCAATGAGGATCGGAGGTGGTCGAGACAAGGAGAGGGACTGAGGTGATGGAAGATATGGCTTCAACAAAGAGACATGGAAAGAGGGGTGAATTTTAAAATCCTGAGGGAGCTCCAATCTCACAGCATTGAGGTTGATTATTTTAGAGACCTTAAAAGGACCCAAGTACTGATTTGCAAGCTTTTTACTAGGAACGGAAAGCTTAAGATTTTTTGTTGAGAGTAGAACTAAATCTCCAATTTGATATGAAGGACTGGCTGTGTGATGGGTATCATACAACCTTTTCTGATAATCTTTAGCTTCTGAGAGATGTTTTTTCAAGACGTCCAGCCTTTCTTGCAAAGTAGTTGCAAAATCCAATGCAGAGGGTGAGTTCACCTGTTGAGAGGATAAAGAGATAGTGGTAGGATGATATCCGTAAGTAGCGAAGAATGGGGATAGTTTAGTTGACGAAGAAGTGGTATTGTTGTAACAGAACTCCGCCAAAGGTAAATAAGATGACCAATCATCCTGGAGATGAGTTATGTAGCAACGAAGGTATTGCTCAAGAGTTTGGTTAAGTCTCTCAGTAAGACCATTTGTCTGGGGGTGAAATGCAGTCGAGTATCTTGAATCAATCTTGATTAACTTGCATAAAGATCTCCAAAAATTAGAGGTAAACTGAGTACCACGGTCAGTTATAATAACTTTAGGCAGTCCATGTAAGCGAACTATGTTGTCTAGGAAAACGTGAGCTGTTGTGAAAGCTGTTGGGAGACCTTTTAGTGGAATGTAATGAGCCAGTCTTGTTAGATGGTCAATGACAACTAAGATAGTATTGTAATGGTGGGATTCAGGTAACTCGACAATAAAGTCCATTGATATGGTACTCCAGGGTTTGTCAGGAATAGGCAGAGGAGATAAAAGACCTGATGGTCTTTTGTGTACTAACTTATTTCTGGCGCAGGTATCACAATGTTTTACGTAATTTGTTATATAAGTATCCATGAGGGGCCACCAATAATTTCTCCTGGTTAGGTCAATAGTTTTAGAAATACCTGGATGACCCGCTAGGGTCCCATCATGGGTTTGTTTAAGAATGGAAGATCTCATTTGTTGGGGGATATAGAGTTTAGATTTATGGTAAAAAAGACCAGTATTGGAATCTTTCTGACAGTCTATTCCATGTGGTGGTTCTTGCTTTAATTCTTTTAATACCTCTTCTTCTAAAGGTGTAAGTAAACCTATAATTTTTTCTTTTGGAATGATTTGGTTGATTTGATCTTGAGTGTTTTGATCATGTAGTCTGGAGAGAGCATCGGCTTTGGTATTCAAGTGTCCCGGTCTGTATGTTAAGAGAAAATTGAAACGATCAAAGAATATTGACCATCTTGCTTGCCGTGCAGACAAGGTCTTACTTGTTTTTAAGAATTCAAGATTTTTATGATCTGTATAAATCTTAAAAGGCAGTTTGGAACCTTCCAATAAATGCCTCCAGTGGTCTAGGGCACGTTTTATAGCTAGAAGTTCTTTATCTCCTATGCTATAGTTTTTCTCAGCGCTAGTCAACATTTTCGAATAGAAAGCAATAGGATGAATCTCAGTCTTGTTCTTATCTTGTTGTGATAATACTGCACCGATACCTGAGTCGGATGCATCGACTTCAAGGATAAATTCTAAATCAAAGTCTGGCATAGCTAGGATGGGAGCTGTTGTAAAATATTCTTTCAACTTGTTAAAAGCATGAGTTGCAGATTCTGTCCACTTAAATCTTTGTTTTTCATTAGTAAGTGCTGTTAAAGGTTTAACGATTGAAGAGAAATTCTTAATAAACTTTCTATAAAAATTCGCAAAACCAATGAATCGTTGTACAGATTTTGTTGAAGTTGGAGTAGGCCAATTCAAAATTGCTGAAACCTTCTCCGGATCCATCTGTATTTTGTTGGGACTGATGATATAACCCAAGAATTTTATTTGTTTGACATGAAAAGAACATTTTTCCAGTTTAGCATATAATTTGTGTTCTTTTAAACGAGTTAGTACCCAGCGTACATGCTTTTCATGTTCCTGTGGTGTTCTAGAATAAATTAGGATGTCATCTAAGTATATTATGACACAAACGTCAATAAGGTCACGGAATATCTCGTTTATAAAAAACTGAAAAGTTGCTGGGGAATTACTCAGACCGAAAGGCATTACGTTATATTGAAAAAGGGCATATCTGGTTCTGAATGCCGTTTTCCATTCGTGACCTTCCTTGATTCTAATCAAATTATAAGCTCCCTTTAAGTCTAATTTGGTGTAAATAGTTGCACCAGTTAGACGTTCCAAAAGTTCATGTATTAGAGGTAAGGGGTACCTGTTTTTTATTGTGATGTTATTCAATGCCCAATAATCAATAATGGGTCTTATGGTACCATCCTTGTTTCTTACTAGAAACATTCCTGCAGCTGCAGGGGATGTGGAATGAGAAATAAATCCCTTACGTAAATTTTCGTCTAAGTAATTTCTAATATATTGAAGTTCCTCTTGAGAGAGAGGATAGATCTTACCATGTGGGATTTTGGAACCAGGTATTATATCGATAGGGCAGTCAAATTCCCTATGGGGTGGAAGGTTTTCTGCCTCTTTTAAATTAAATACCTCTGCCAAATCCTGATAACATGAGGGTAAACCATTATCAAGTGACGCTATGGTTTGATGTGGGTAACAAGTGTTTGAGCAAAAGGTAGAATCTAATGTTACCTTATTTGAAACCCAATTTATGGTTGGGTTGTGTTTCTTCAACCAAGGGTACCCTAGAATGAGTGTATGCTGATGTATGGATATAAGATCGAAAGATAAATATTCTGTGTGTCCCTGAGATGATGTTACAAGCAGGGGAACAGTATGATGTGTAATTGGCCCTTGTTCTATGAATGAACCATCTATTAACTTAATGGACACAGGGTTTTGTTTGCAAATAACTGGTATTTTATTTTTATTTACATAGGTGGAATCAATATAATTGCCGGAAGCGCCCGAATCAATTAATGCCTTGGTTTGGATATTTTTCTGGTCCCACTGTAAAAAAATGGACAAAGTCATGTGTGTATCATTTGCAATGCTGTAAATAAAGTCATTGGTTATTGCCTTACCATTCTTTTGTTTCTTCAACAAAGGACAAGTGGATACTGCATGTTCCTTTTGAGCACAGTATAAATAGAGATTTTCCAACCTCCTTCTAATTTTTTCCTCTGATGGCAGAGGTCCTCTAAGAACTCCAATCTCCATTGGGGTAGCACTGCCATGAGCTCTATCATGACTTGTTGTGACTTGATAAGGTTTCCTGGATGGGTTATCATAAGAGGCCCTCTCTTCTCTCCTTTCTCTCAAACGTCGATCCAAAGAAGTGCTTAATTTGATAAGACCCTCAAGGGTATCTGGGATCTCAAGACGGGAAAGTTCATCTTTGAGTGATTCAGACAAACCCAGGCGATATTGATTCTTTAAACTGATTTCATTCCACTGAGAGTCCTCAGCCCACATCTGAAACTCAGTAGTATAATCTTCCACATTTCTCTTACCTTGTTTTAAAGACCTCAATCTCATTTCAGCATTTATTTGAGTATTTGAGTCTTGATAGAGACTAGTCAAAGCAGAAAAAAAATCCTGTAATGAATCTAGGATAGGGTTATTGTTTTCAAAAAACCTATTGGCCCAAGTCCTTGGTTCACCTTGTAGGAAAGATATTGTAGTACATACTTTAATCCGCTCAGTGTGATAAGTCTTGGGTCTAAGAGAAAATAATAAGTTACAGGCATTCTTAAATTCCCTGAACTCAGAACGTTTCCCTGAGAAAGGTTGTGGATAATTAATATGAGGTTCAGGTGGATCATGAGGCTTTTGTGAGACATAATCTTTAACTATTGTTTTAAGTGCTGCATTTTCAGTCTGTACTTCAGTCAATGCTCTTGCTAAGTAATCAAGTTTGAGATAGACATTATTAAACTCCTTTTTTATTTCATTAGGATCCATAACGATAAATGAATTGAATCAAAGGAATTTTGATTGTCTTTTTAGGCCTGATTATTATGTGGTATGTTGAGGTTTACAAATCAGAAAACAAGTATTTGTGCACTTTATATAAAGAATAGCCCTAAAATTAGAGCTTGTTGCTCTTTTTTGAACTAATCAGAAAACAACTTCTATGTATCCTGATTAGACAACATGAGGCATTTGATATATGATGAATTTAGGTATTAACTACAGACTTAGGTGTTAATAATGATAAAGATTTATAAATAAGATATATATCATATGTTCAATATATATCTAAATAAGAGCCACAGATGGAGTAGAAATACTGACACGGTCTTAATCAGTAATGGTAGTAACAGGAATGAAACAGAATGATCTCCTTTTACTTCACGCATTCACACACATCCTAAAATATATACAAGTACAGACACTCCGCAGACACACATTGTTTGTTTGTAACTGATATTGCAGATAACAGGATTTGCCCAATAATGGAGACTGGTGATAACAAAGAGGCAGGTAAGAAGCTTAAAAGCTTTAGTTTTGTTCGAGTACGTTACCCCCTTGAGGACCGAGAGTGTTCCGTTACCCACTGGGAGATCCGTGTCTGGGACTGGCAGCGTGTGTGAATGCGGCTTACTTCCGGGTAGCGGTAAAAAAGTAGATCCAGCCGTTCAATGATCCAAGCTTGATAATAACAAAGTTGCGACAAGATCATAAGAGATTCAAAGGTAGCAAAAGTAAATATTGGTATTGTTACTTTGCTCAGGATTCAAATGATAGGAGACCTGAAATAAGAATAGCTACAACAGAGTAGGTATGACTTCAATAATCAGGCAGTGAATGAATGTTACAGGTAGTCCTTAAATAGGGAGGAGACCACATAGGAGGGGTTAGAGTTAAAGGTATACCACAAGTCCTTATGTACAGAGGCCTCAGGGATGTATGGGGCTGACATGCAAGGTTCTTATGTCCAGATACCCCAGAGATGTATAGGGGCTGACATGCAAGGTCCTTATGTCCAGATGCCCCAGAGATGTATAGGGGCTGACATGCAAGGTCCTTATGTCCAGAAGCCCCAGAGATGTATAGGGGCTGACATGCAAGGTCCTTATGTCCAGATACCCCAGAGATTTATTGGTGATGACATGCAAGGTCCTTATGTCCAGAAGCCCCAGAGATGTATAGGGGCTGACATGCAAGGTCCTTATGTCCAGAAGCCCCAGAGATGTATAGGGGCTGACATGCAAGGTCCTTATGTCCAGATACCTCAGAGATGTATAGGGGCTTTCATGCAAGGTCCTTATGTCCAGATGCCCCAGAGATGTAATGGGGCAGACATGCAAGGTCCTTATGTCCAGATGCCCCAGAGATTTATTGGTGATGACATGCAAGGTCCTTATGTCCAGAGGCCTCAGGGATGTATGGGGCTGACATGCAAAGTCCTTATGTCCAGAGGCCTCAGGGATGTATGGGGCTGACCTGCAAGGTCCTTATGTGCAGATGCCTCAGAGATGTATAGGTGCTGACAAGCAATGTCCGTATGTCCAGATTCTGTAGATATGTATAGGTTGACATTCAAGGTCCTTATGTCCAGAGGCCCCAGAGATGTATAGGGGCTTTCATGCAAGGTCCATATGTCCAGATGCCCCAGATATGTAATAGGGCAGACATGCAAGGTCCTTATGTCCAGATGCCCCAGAGATTTATTGGTGATGACATGCAAGGTTCTTATGTCCAGATGCCTCAGAGATGTATATGGGGCTGACATGCAAAGTTCTTATGTACAGAGGCCTCAGGGATGTATGGGGCTGACATGCAAAGTCCTTATGTACAGAGGCCTCAGGGATGTATGGGGCTGACATGCAAGGTTCTTATGTCCAGATACCCCAGAGATGTATAGGGGCTGACATGCAAGGTCCTTATGTCCAGATGCCCCAGAGATGTATAGGGGCTGACATGCAAGGTCCTTATGTCCAGAAGCCCCAGAGATGTATAGGGGCTGACATGCAAGGTCCTTATGTCCAGATACCCCAGAGATTTATTGGTGATGACATGCAAGGTCCTTATGTCCAGAAGCCCCAGAGATGTATAGGGGCTGACATGCAAGGTCCTTATGTCCAGATACCCCAGAGATTTATTGGTGATGACATGCAAGGTCCTTATTTCCAGAGGCCTCAGGGATGTATGGGGCTGACATGCAAGGTCCTTATGTGCAGATGCCTCAGAGATGTATAGGTGCTGACATGCAATGTCCGTATGTCCAGATTCTGTAGATATGTATAGGCTGACATTCAAGGTCCTTATGTCCAGAGGCCCCAGAGATGTATAGGGGCTGACATGCAAGGTCCTTATGTCCAGATACCTCAGAGATGTATAGGGGCTTTCATGCAAGGTCCTTATGTCCAGATGCCCCAGATATGTAATGGGGCAGACATGCAAGGTCCTTATGTCCAGATGCCCCAGAGATTTATTGATGATGACATGCAAGGTTCTTATGTCCAGATGCCTCAGAGATGTATATGGGGCTGACATGCAAAGTTCTTATGTACAGAGGCCTCAGGGATGTATGGGGCTGACATGCAAAGTCCTTATGTACAGAGGCCTCAGGGATGTATGGGGCTGACATGCAAGGTTCTTATGTCCAGATACCCCAGAGATGTATAGGGGCTGACATGCAAGGTCCTTATGTCCAGATGCCCCAGAGATGTATAGGGGCTGACATGCAAGGTCCTTATGTCCAGAAGCCCCAGAGATGTATAGGGGCTGACATGCAAGGTCCTTATGTCCAGATACCTCAGAGATGTATAGGGGCTTTCATGCAAGGTCCTTATGTCCAGATGCCCCAGAGATGTAATGGGGCAGACATGCAAGGTCCTTATGTCCAGATGCCCCAGAGATTTATTGGTGATGACATGCAAGGTCCTTATGTCCAGAGACCTCAGGGATGTATGGGGCTGACATGCAAAGTCCTTATGTCCAGAGGCCTCAGGGATGTATGGGGCTGACCTGCAAGGTCCTTATGTGCAGATGCCTCAGAGATGTATAGGTGCTGACATGCAATGTCCGTATGTCCAGATTCTGTAGATATGTATATGGGCTGACATTCAAGGTCCTTATGTCCAGAGGCCTCAGAGATGTATAGGGGCTGATATGCAAGGTCCTTATGTCCAGATGCTCCAAATATGTATAGGCGCTTGCATGCAAGGTCCTTATGTCCAGATACCTCAGAGATGTATAGGGGCTGACATGCAAGGTCCTTATGTCCAGATACCTCAGAGATGTGTAGGGGCTGACATGCAAGGTCCTTATGTCCAGAGGCTCCAGAGATGTATAGGGGATGACATGCAAGGTCCTTATGTCCAGATACCTCAGAGATGTATAGGGGCTGACATGCAAGGTCCTTATGACAGAGGCCTCAGAGATGTATAGTGGCTAGCATGCAAGGTTTACTACACAGTGTTAAAAACCCCAAAGGCAGAATGTGCTCTCTTGGGAATACTGTCCCATTGGCCAATCTGAGGCCAGTGTTACAGCGCGTATAGGTGTTCATTTGGAGAAGGAAAGCTTTGGGGGCACCCCAAGCATTAATGTTTTTATAAATGTATAGTACATCAGAGTAAAACAATGATTTGACATCAACAATACTTAATTAATATTTAAAAACACAAAAATACAGATAATGCCCAACAGTAGAGCATAGTGTTCATAGCAGGTATTTAGTAGAAATAATACCTCTAATTTTGCAAAGTCCTTATGTCCAGATGCCCCAGCAATGTATAGGGGCTGACATGCAAAGTCCTTATGTCCAGAGGCCTCAGAGATATATAGGAGCTGACCTGCAAGGTCCTTATGCTCAGATTCTGTAGAGACGTATATGGGCTGACATTCAAGGTCCTTATGTCCAGAGGCCTCAGAGATGTATCGAGGCTGACATGCAAGGTCCTTATGTAAAGAGGCCTCAGAGATGTATAGGGGCTGACATGCAAGGTCCTTATGTCCAGAGGCCCCAGAGATGTATAGGTGACAACATGCAAGGTCCTTATGTCCAGATACCTCAGAGATGTATAGGGGCTGACATGCAAGGTCCTTATGTCTAGAGGCCTCAGAGATGTATAGGGACTGACATGCAAGGTCCTTATTTCCAGAGGCCCCAGAGATGTATAGGGGATGAAATGCAAGGTCCTTATGTCCAGAGGCCTCAGAGATGCATAGGGTTGACATGCAAGGTCCTTATGTCCAGAGGCCTCGAAGATGTATAGGGGCTGACATGCAAGGTCCTTATATCCAGATGCCTCAGATATGTATAGGGACTAACATGCAAGGTCCTTATGTCCAGATGCCTCATAGATTTATAGGGGCTGACATGCAAGGTCCTATGTCCAGAGGCCTCAGAGATGTATAGGGACTGACATGCAAGGTCATTATTTCCAGAGGCCCCAGAGATGTATAAGGGACGACATGCAAGGTCTTTATGTCCAGAGGCCTCAGAGATGCATAGGGGATGACATGCAAGGTCCTTATGTCCAGAGTCCTCAGAGATGCATAGGCACTGACATGCAAGGTCCTTATGTCCAGAGGCCTAAAAGATGTATAGGGGCTGACATGCAAGGTCCTTATGTGCAGATGCCTCAGATATGTATAGGGGCTAACATGCAAGGTCTTTATGTCCAGAGGCATCAGAAATATATAGGGGCTGTCATGCAAGGTCATTGTGTCCAGAGGCCACAGAGATGTATAGGGACTGACAAGCAAGGTCCTTATGTCCAGATACCCCAGAGATGTATAGGGGATGACATGCAAGGTCCTTATGTCCAGAGGCCCCAGAGATGTATAGGGGATGACATGCAAGGTCCTTATGTCCAGAGGCCCCAGAGATGTATAGGGGCTGACATGCAAGGTCTTTATGTCCAGAGGCCTCAGAGATGTATAGGGGCTAACATGCAAGGTTCTTATGTCCAGATACTTCAGAGATGTTGTCTCTGCAAATGACACCTGTGTACATGGCAGCGAGTTAGAGGCAAATAAATATAAATGGACAAACAGACATCTCAAGGTGATAAATATGTGACATATCATATTCAGCTGACATATAAAGTGAGTATAAAATAAATGCATAAAGCGTTTACAGGAACCATGACAACCGTGAGCTACAAACAATTCATTGAAGGACAAATGCTACAAAATATGTTGAATAACGGACATAACAAAGCAATGTAAACAGTAACAGTGGAGTTAGCACAGAGTGTCCATAAAATAATGACTTCTAGAAGAGAGGAAGAGCACAATTAAGTCATATGATCTCATGTGATAGAATAGCAATTAACTCTATAACTGCTGCTACCTAAAGGGACACTGAACCCAATTTTTTTCTTTCGTGATTCAGATCGAGCAGCAATATTAAGCAACTTTCTAATTTACTCCTATTATCATTTTTTCGTTCTCTTGCTATCTTTATTTGAAAAACAAGGCATATAAGCTTTTTTTTTGGTTTCAGAACTCTGGACAGCACTATTTTATTGGTGGGTGAATTTATCCACCAATCAGCAAGGACAACCCAGGTTGTTCACCAAAAATGGACCGGCATCTGAAACTTACATTCTTGCATTTCAAATAAAGATACCAAGAGAATGAAGAAAATTTGATAATAGGAGTAAATTAGAAAGTTGCTTAAAATTCCATGCTCTTTCTGAATCACGAAAGAGAAAAATTGGGTTCAGTGTCCCTTTAAGTAATAGTTCTGTTTGACCATCTGTTTTAGGGCTTTTTCTTCTGTGCATTGCACACAAAATACTTTTCAGCAGAACATTCACTTGCAGAAGATACTATTGATTTTGTAAATATTTTCAAAAATGGTAAAAGCCACCTCCCAGAGAGAATGATTTGATCCCCAAACTATTCGCTCTTTGTGTCTGTTTGTTGTCAACCCCTTTATAGGTCTGAAGCTAGGATCTCCAGTAAACAGTGGCACTGATTTTATCGATAACTTTTATTATTTTGTATATTATGCAGAAGATGATCAGGAGTAAAATATAAAGAGGTCATTATAAACAGAAGTACTTACTTGTCCACTACACAGTGTTAAAACCCCCAAAGGCAGAATGTGCTCTCTTGTGAATACTGCCCCATTGGCATTAAGGGAACATGCTGCCAATCTGAGGCCAGCGTTACAGAGCGTACAGGTGCTCATTGGGAGGAGGAAAGCGTTGGGGGCAGCCGATAGCATGAATGTTTTTATAAAAGTATAGTACATCAGAGTAGAACAATGATTTGACATCAACAATACTTAATTATTATTTAATGCAGAAATACAGATAAAGCCCAACAGTACAGTATCGTGTCCATAGCAGATATTCAGTAGCAATAATACCTCTCATTTTTATAATAAGCAGAATGAGAAATCTATCTCTTAAAAAACCCTCTCATTGGTGCTATAACTTGTGCATTGTTTAGTGATAGTACATGACGTTTGTTCTTTTAAAGAAAGGTGTAAATGCCAAGGTCTCTTCAGAGATCTAAAGAAAAAAAAGCTTGTGCCTACCATATACACCTTTATACTGGAAGTGAAAAGTGAAAAATCATTCCCCTTGGTTATCTAAAACAAACATCAGCAAAGATCAGCAAACATCATCAGCAAACATCATCAAACAGACAGAATATTCTATAGAATTTGGAGAAGAAAAGAGAATCAGGGAGAGTTGGGAATATGTTGTGTGAGACTAGAATAAATATATTCACTCTCAGAATACAATGGGAAGATGATAGATAGATGATAGATAGATAGATAGATAGATAGATAGATAGATAGATAGATGATAGATAGATAGATGATAGATGATAGATAGATAGATAGATAGATAGATAGATAGATAGATAGATAGATAGATAGATAGATAGATAGATAGATAGATAGATGATAGATAGATATATGATAGATAGATAGATAGATAGATAGATAGATAGATAGAGACAGAGAGATATATGTTAGATAGATATAGAGACAGAGAGATAGTCATAGAGACAGAGAAATATAGAGACAGATAGAAGAGCGATAGATAGAAGAGAGATAAATAGATAGAAGATAGATAGTTAGAAGAGAGAGAGATAGAAGAGAAATAAATAGAAGAGAGATAGAAGAGAAATAGTTAGAAGAGAGATAGATAGAAGAGGGATAGATAGAAGAGAGATAGATAGAAGCTGAGATAGATAGAAGAGAGACAGATGACAGACAGATAGAGGTAGAGACAGATATAGATAGATAGATAGATAGATAGATAGATAGATAGATAGATGATAGATAGTTGAGAGAGATAGATAGATAGATAGAGACAGATAAATAGATAGATAGATTATAGATAGATCGATAGAGATAGATAGATAGATAGAGGTAGATACAGACAGACAGACAGACAGACAAGAGATAGATAGATAGATAGATAGATAGATAGATAGATAGATAGATAGATAGATGAGAGATAGATAGATGAGAGATAGATAGATAGAGAGAGAGAGAGAGAGAGAGAGATAGATAGATAGATAGATAGATAGATAGATAGAGACAGACAGACAGACAGAAAGATAGATAGATAGATAGATAGATAGATAATAGATAGGCAGACAGACACACAGATAGACACACAGATAGATAGAGACAGACAGACAGACACACAGATAGATAGATAGATAGATAGATAGATAGATAGAAAGAGAGATAGATGAGAGATAGATAGATAATAGATAGATAGACAGACAGACACACAGATAGATAGAGACAGACAGACAGATAGATAGATGTATAGATAGATAGATAGATGATAGATAGATAGTAGATAGATGATAGATAGATAGACAGATAGATAGAGACAGACAGATAGATAGATGTATTGATAGATAGATAGATAGATAGATAGATAGATAGATAGTAGATGATAGATAGATAGATAGAAAGATTCAAGGCATTCAAGGGCTTAGAAATTAGCATATGATCCTAATTATGTTTAGCTTTCAACAAAGAATACCAAGAGAACAAAGCAAATTTAATAATAAAAATAAATTGGAAAGTTGTTTAAAATCACTGCCCTATCTGAATTATGCAAGTTTGTTTTTGACTAGACTGTCCCTTTAACAGAGTAATCATTAACCATTATTAAATTATATTATATAAAAAAAAAGAAGCGGTTGTTCAATCAGGATCTACTTATGACATCTTCTATCCCTTTAATATTAAAGGAACATGTAACCCGTTTTCTCTCTTTCATGATTCCGATATATAAATATAATTTGTAACAACTTTTCAGTTTACTTCTTTTATCTAATTTTCTTTGTTCTCTTGGTATTATTTGCTGAAAAGCATACCTAGGTATGCTCAAGAGCTGAGACCTAGATGCTGATTGGTGGCTGCTCATATATGCCCCTTGTGATTGGCTTACCTATGTGTCTAGCTAGGTCCCAGTAGTGCATTACTGCTTCTTCAATAAAGGATACCAGAAGAAAGATGAAAAACATATTAGAAGTCAATTAAAAAATTGTTTGCAAATAAAAGCTCTGTCTGGATCATGAAAGAAATATTTTGGGCTTCACGTCCCTTTAATAGTAGCAGAGGAAGCTTTAGTGTAAATATTGTAGCACAATAACTAACAATTGCTAAAGAAATTGCTAAAAGGTTTGTGATGCTGGAGCAAATGATAACCCTTTATTTGGTGTTAGCTACAGATACATTGTAATGACTTTATTTGGGGTTAGTTACAGATACATTGTAATGACTTTATTTGGTGTTAGCTACAGATACATTGTAATGACTTTATTTGGGGTTAGTTACAGATACATTGTAATGACTTTATTTGGGGTTAGTTACAGATACATTGTAATGACTTTATTTGGTGTTAGCTACAGATACATTGTAATGACTTTATTTGGGGTTAGTTACAGATACATTGTAATGACTTTATTTGGTGTTAGCTACAGATACATTGTAATGACTTTATTTGGGGTTAGTTACAGATACATTGTAATGACTTTATTTGGGGCTAGCTACAGATACATTGTAATGACTTTATTTGGGGTTAGTTACAGATACATTGTAATGACTTTATTTGGGGTTAGCTACAGATACATTGTAATGACTTTATTTGGGGTTAGTTACAGATACATTGTAATGACTTTATTTGGGGCTAGCTACAGATACATTGTAATGACTTTATTTGGGGTTAGTTACAGATACATTGTAATGACTTTATTTGGGGTTACTTACAGATACATTGTAATGACTTTATTTGGGGTTAGTTACAGATACATTGTAATGACTTTATTTGGGGTTAGTTACAGATACATTGTAATGACTTTATTTGGGGTTAGTTACAGATACATTGTAATGACTTTATTTGGGGTTACTTACAGATACATTGTAATGACTTTATTTGGGGTTAGTTACAGATACATTGTAATGACTTTATTTGGGGTTACTTACAGATACATTGTAATGACTTTATTTGGGGTTAGTTACAGATACATTGTAATGACTTTATTTGGTGTTAGCTACAGATACATTGTAATGACTTTATTTGGGGTTAGTTACAGATACATTGTAATGACTTTATTTGGGGTCAGTTACAGATACATTGTAATGACTTTATTTGGGGTTAGCTACAGATACATTGTAATGACTTTATTTGGGGTTAGTTACAGATACATTGTAATGACTTTATTTAGGGTTAGCTACAGATACATTGTAATGACTTTATTTGGGGTTAGCTACAGATACATTGTAATGACTTTATTTGGGGTTAGCTACAGATACATTGTAATGACTTTATTTGGGGTTAGCTACAGATACATTGTAATGACTTTATTTGGGGTCAGTTACAGATACATTGTAATGACTTTATTTGGGGTTACTTACAGATACATTGTAATGACTTTATTTGGGGTTAGCTACAGATACATTGTAATGACTTTATTTGGGGTTAGTTACAGATACATTGTAATGACTTTATTTGGGGTTAGCTACAGATACATTGTAATGACTTTATTTGGGGTTAGCTACAGATACATTGTAATGACTTTATTTGGGGTTAGTTACAGATACATTGTAATGACTTTATTTGGAGATAGTTACAGATACATTGTAATGACTTTATTTGGAGATAGTTACAGATACATTGTAATGACTTTATTTGGAGATAGTTACAGATACATTGTAATGACTTTATTTGGGGTTAGTTACAGATACATTGTAATGACTTTATTTGGGGTTACTTACAGATACATTGTAATGACTTTATTTGGGGTTACTTACAGATACATTGTAATGACTTTATTTGGGGTTAGTTACAGATACATTGTAATGACTTTATTTGGGGTTAGTTACAGATACATTGTAATGACTTTATTTGGTGTTAGCTACAGATACATTGTAATGACTTTATTTGGGGTTACTTACAGATACATTGTAATGACTTTATTTGGGGTTACTTACAGATACATTGTAATGACTTTATTTGGGGTTAGTTACAGATACAGTGTAATGACTTTATTTGGGGTTAGTTACAGATACATTGTAATGACTTTATTTGGGGTTAGCTACAGATACATTGTAATGACTTTATTTGGGGTTAGTTACAGATACATTGTAATGACTTTATTTGGGGTTACTTACAGATACATTGTAATGACTTTATTTGGGGTTAGTTACAGATACATTGTAATGACTTTATTTGGGGTTAGTTACAGATACATTGTAATAACTTTATTTGGGGTTACTTACAGATACATTGTAATGACTTTATTTGGGGTTAGTTACAGATACATTGTAATGACTTTATTTGGGGTTACTTACAGATACATTGTAATGACTTTATTTGGGGTTAGTTACAGATACATTGTAATGACTTTATTTGGGGTTACTTACAGATACATTGTAATGACTTTATTTGGGGTTACTTACAGATACATTGTAATGACTTTATTTGGGGTTAGTTACAAATACATTGTAATGACTTTATTTGGGGTTACTTACAGATACATTGTAATGACTTTATTTGGGGTTAGCTACAGATACATTGTAATGACTTTATTTGGGGTTAGTTACAGATACATTGTAATGACTTTATTTGGGGTTAGTTACAGATACATTGTAATGACTTTATTTGGAGATAGTTACAGATACATTGTAATGACTTTATTTGGGGTTAGTTACAGATACATTGTAATGACTTTATTTGGGGTTAGCTACAGATACATTGTAATGACTTTATTTGGGGTTAGTTACAGATACATTGTAATGACTTTATTTGGGGTTAGTTACAGATACATTGTAATGACTTTATTTGGGGTTACTTACAGATACATTGTAATGACTTTATTTGGGGTTAGTTACAGATACATTGTAATAACTTTATTTGGGGTTACTTACAGATACATTGTAATGACTTTATTTGGGGTTACTTACAGATACATTGTAATGACTTTATTTGGGGTTACTTACAGATACATTGTAATGACTTTATTTGGGGTTACTTACAGATACATTGTAATGACTTTATTTGGGGTTAGCTACAGATACATTGTAATGACTTTATTTGGGGTCAGTTACAGATACATTGTAATGACTTTATTTGGGGTTACTTACAGATAAATTGTAATGACTTTATTTGGGGTTAGTTACAGATACATTGTAATGACTTTATTTGGGGTCAGTTACAGATACATTGTAATGACTTTATTTGGGGTTAGTTACAGATACATTGTAATGACTTTATTTGGGGTTACTTACAGATACATTGTAATGACTTTATTTGGAGATAGTTACAGATACATTGTAATGACTTTATTTGGAGATAGTTACAGATACATTGTAATGACTTTATTTGGGGTTAGTTACAGATACATTGTAATGACTTTATTTGGGGTTAGTTACAGATACATTGTAATGACTTTATTTGGGGTTACTTACAGATACATTGTAATGACTTTATTTGGGGTTACTTACAGATACATTGTAATGACTTTATTTGGGGTTACTTACAGATACATTGTAATGACTTTATTTGTGGTTACTTACAGATACATTGTAATGACTTTATTTGGGGTTAGCTACAGATACATTGTAATGACTTTATTTGGGGTTAGTTACAGATACATTGTAATAACTTTATTTGGGGTTAGTTACAGATACATTGTAATGACTTTATTTGGGGTTAGTTACAGATACATTGTAATGACTTTATTTGGGGTTAGTTACAGATACATTGTAATGACTTTATTTGGGGTTAGTTACAGATACATTGTAATGACTTTATTTGGGGTTAGTTACAGATACATTGTAATGACTTTATTTGGTGTTAGCTACAGATACATTGTAATGACTTTATTTGGGGTTACTTACAGATACATTGTAATGACTTTATTTGGGGTTACTTACAGATACATTGTAATGACTTTATTTGGGGTTAGTTACAGATACATTGTAATGACTTTATTTGGGGTTAGTTACAGATACATTGTAATGACTTTATTTGGGGTTAGCTACAGATACATTGTAATGACTTTATTTGGGGTTAGTTACAGATACATTGTAATGACTTTATTTGGGGTTACTTACAGATACATTGTAATGACTTTATTTGGGGTTAGTTACAGATACATTGTAATGACTTTATTTGGGGTTAGTTACAGATACATTGTAATAACTTTATTTGGGGTTACTTACAGATACATTGTAATGACTTTATTTGGGGTTAGTTACAGATACATTGTAATGACTTTATTTGGGGTTACTTACAGATACATTGTAATGACTTTATTTGGGGTTAGTTACAGATACATTGTAATGACTTTATTTGGGGTTACTTACAGATACATTGTAATGACTTTATTTGGGGTTACTTACAGATACATTGTAATGACTTTATTTGGGGTTACTTACAGATACATTGTAATGACTTTATTTGGGGTTAGTTACAGATACATTGTAATGACTTTATTTGGGGTTACTTACAGATACATTGTAATGACTTTATTTGGGGTTACTTACAGATACATTGTAATGACTTTATTTGGGGTTAGTTACAGATACATTGTAATGACTTTATTTGGGGTTAGTTACAGATACATTGTAATGACTTTATTTGGGGTTAGTTACAGATACATTGTAATGACTTTATTTGGGGTTACTTACAGATACATTGTAATGACTTTATTTGGGGTTAGTTACAGATACATTGTAATGACTTTATTTGGGGTTAGTTACAGATACATTGTAATGACTTTATTTGGGGTTACTTACAAATACATTGTAATGACTTTATTTGGGGTTACTTACAGATACATTGTAATGACTTTATTTGGGGTTAGTTACAGATACATTGTAATGACTTTATTTGGAGATAGTTACAGATACATTGTAATGACTTTATTTGGGGTTAGTTACAGATACATTGTAATGACTTTATTTGGGGTTAGCTACAGATACATTGTAATGACTTTATTTGGGGTTACTTACAGATACATTGTAATGACTTTATTTGGGGTTAGTTACAGATACATTGTAATAACTTTATTTGGGGTTACTTACAGATACATTGTAATGACTTTATTTGGGGTTACTTACAGATACATTTTAATGACTTTATTTGGGGTTACTTACAGATACATTGTAATGACTTTATTTGGGGTTACTTACAGATACATTGTAATGACTTTATTTGGGGTTAGCTACAGATACATTGTAATGACTTTATTTGGGGTTACTTACAGATACATTGTAATGACTTTATTTGGGGTTACTTACAGATACATTGTAATGACTTTATTTGGGGTTAGCTACAGATACATTGTAATGACTTTATTTGGGGTTACTTACAGATACATTGTAATGATTTTATTTGGGGTCAGTTACAGATACATTGTAATGACTTTATTTGGGGTTAGTTACAGATACATTGTAATGACTTTATTTGGGGTTACTAACAGATACATTGTAATGACTTTATTTGGGGTTAGCTACAGATACATTGTAATGACTTTATTTGGGGTTAGTTACAGATACATTGTAATGACTTTATTTGGGGTTAGTTACAGATACATTGTAATGATTTTATTTGGGGTTAGTTACAGATACATTGTAATGACTTTATTTGGGGTCAGTTACAGATACATTGTAATGACTTTATTTGGGGTTAGTTATAGATACATTGTAATGACTTTATTTGGGGTTAGTTACAGATACATTGTAATGACTTTATTTGGGGTCAGTTACAGATACATTGTAATGACTTTATTTGGGGTCAGTTACAGATGCATTGTAATGACTTTATTTGGGGTTACTTACAGATACATTGTAATGACTTTATTTGGGGTTAGTTACAGATACATTGTAATGACTTTATTTGGTGTTAGCTACAGATACATTGTAATGACTTTATTTGGGGTTAGTTACAGATACATTGTAATGACTTTATTTGGGGTCAGTTACAGATGCATTGTAATGACTTTATTTGGGGTTAGTTACAGATACATTGTAATGACTTTATTTGGAGATAGTTAAAGATACATTGTAATGACTTTATTTGGAGATAGTTAAAGATACATTGTAATGACTTTATTTGGGGTTAGTTACAGATACATTGTAATGACTTTATTTGGAGATAGTTAAAGATACATTGTAATGACTTTATTTGGGGTTAGTTACAGATACATTGTAATGACTTTATTTGGGGTTAGTTACAGATACATTGTAATGACTTTATTTGGGGTTAGTTACAGATACATTGTAATGACTTTATTTGGGGTTAGCTACAGATGCATTGTAATGACTTTATTTGGGGTTAGTTACAGATACATTGTAATGACTTTATTTGGGGTTAGTTACAGATACATTGTAATGACTTTATTTGGGGTTACTTACAGATACATTGTAATGACTTTATTTGGGGTTACTTACAGATACATTGTAATGATTTTATTTGGGGTTACTTACAGATACATTGTAATGACTTTATTTGGGGTTAGCTACAGATACATTGTAATGACTTTATTTGGGGTTACTTACAGATACATTGTAATGACTTTATTTGGGGCTAGCTACAGATACATTGTAATGACTTTATTTGGGGTTAGTTACAGATACATTGTAATGACTTTATTTGGGGTTAGTTACAGATACATTGTAATGACTTTATTTGGGGTTAGTTACAGATACATTGTAATGATTTTATTTGGGGTTAGTTACAGATACATTGTAATGACTTTATTTGGAGATAGTTACAGATACATTGTAATGACTTTATTTGGGGTTAGCTACAGATACATTGTAATGACTTTATTTGGGGTTAGTTACAGATACATTGTAATGACTTTATTTGGGGTTAGTTACAGATACATTGTAATGACTTTATTTGGGGTTAGTTACAGATACATTGTAATGACTTTATTTGGGGTCAGTTACAGATACATTGTAATGACTTTATTTGGGGTTAGTTACAGATACATTGTAATGACTTTATTTGGGGTCAGTTACAGATACATTGTAATGACTTTATTTGGGGTTAGTTACAGATACATTGTAATGACTTTATTTGGGGTTACTTACAGATACATTGTAATGACTTTATTTGGGGTTAGCTACAGATACATTGTAATGACTTTATTTGGGGTTAGCTACAGATACATTGTAATAACTTTATTTGGGGTTAGTTACAGATACATTGTAATGACTTTATTTGGGGTTAGTTACAGATACATTGTAATGACTTTATTTGGGGTTAGTTACAGATACATTGTAATGACTTTATTTGGGGTTAGTTACAGATACATTGTAATGACTTTATTTGGGGTTAGTTACAGATACATTGTAATGACTTTATTTGGGGTTAGTTACAGATACATTGTAATGACTTTATTTGGGGTTAGTTACAGATACATTGTAATGACTTTATTTGGGGTTAGTTACAGATACATTGTAATGACTTTATTTGGGGTTAGCTACAGATACATTGTAATGACTTTATTTGGAGATAGTTAAAGATACATTGTAATGACTTTATTTGGAGATAGTTACAGATACATTGTAATGACTTTATTTGGGGTTAGCTACAGATACATTGTAATGACTTTATTTGGGGTTAGTTACAGATACATTGTAATGACTTTATTTGGAGATAGTTACAGATACATTGTAATGACTTTATTTGGAGATAGTTACAGATACATTGTAATGACTTTATTTGGGGTTAGTTACAGATACATTGTAATGACTTTATTTGGGGTTAGTTACAGATACATTGTAATGACTTTATTTGGGGTTAGTTACAGATACATTGTAATGACTTTATTTGGGGTTAGCTACAGATACATTGTAATGACTTTATTTGGGGTTAGTTACAGATACATTGTAATGACTTTATTTGGGGTTAGTTACAGATACATTGTAATGACTTTATTTGGGGTTAGTTACAGATACATTGTAATGACTTTGTTTGGGGTTAGTTACAGATACATTGTAATGACTTTATTTGGAGATAGTTACAGATACATTGTAATGACTTTATTTGGGGTAATGACTTTATTTGGGGTTAGTTACAGATACATTGTAATGACTTTATTTGGGGTTAGCTACAGATACATTGTAATGACTTTATTTGGGGTTAGCTACAGATACATTGTAATGACTTTATATTGGGTTAGTTACAGATACATTGTAATGACTTTATTTGGGGTTAGTTACAGATACATTGTAATGACTTTATTTGGGGTTAGTTACAGATACATTGTAATGACTTTATTTGGGGTTAGTTACAGATACATTGTAATGACTTTATTTGGGGTTAGTTATAGATACACTGTAATGCCTTTATTTGGTGTTAGCTACAGATACATTGTAATGACTTTATTTGGGGTTAGTTACAGATACATTGTAATGACTTTATTTGGGGTTAGCTACAGATACATTGTAATGACTTTATTTGGGGGTTAGTTACAGATACATTGTAATGACTTTATTTGGGGTTAGCTACAGATACATTGTAATGACTTTATTTGGGGTTAGCTACAGATACATTGTAATGACTTTATTTGGGGTTAGTTACAGATACATTGTAATGACTTTATTTGGGGTTAGCTACAGATACATTGTAATGACTTTATTTGGGGTTAGTTACAGATACATTGTAATGACTTTATTTGGGGTTACTTACAGATACATTGTAATGACTTTATTTGGGGTTACTTACAGATACATTGTAATGACTTTATTTGGGGTTACTTACAGATACATTGTAATGACTTTATTTGGAGTTAGTTACAGATACATTGTAATGACTTTATTTGGGGTTAGTTACAGATACATTGTAATGACTTTATTTGGGGTTAGTTACAGATACATTGTAATGACTTTATTTGGGGGTTAGCTACAGATACATTGTAATGACTTTATTTGGGGTTAGCTACAGATACATTGTAATGACTTTATTTGGGGTTAGTTACAGATACATTGTAATGACTTTATTTGGGGTTAGTTACAGATACATTGTAATGACTTTATTTGGGGTTACTTACAGATACATTGTAATGACTTTATTTGGAGTTAGTTACAGATACATTGTAATGACTTTATTTGGGGTTAGTTACAGATACATTGTAATGACTTTATTTGGGGTTAGTTACAGATACATTGTAATGACTTTATTTGGGGTTAGTTACAGATACATTGTAATGACTTTATTTGGGGTTAGTTACAGATACATTGTAATGACTTTATTTGGGGTTAGCTACAGATACATTGTAATGACTTTATATTGGGTTAGTTACAGATACATTGTAATGACTTTATTTGGGGTTAGTTACAGATACATTGTAATGACTTTATTTGGGGTTAGTTACAGATACATTGTAATGACTTTATATTGGGTTAGTTACAGATACATTGTAATGACTTTATTTGGGGTTAGTTACAGATACATTGTAATAACTTTATTTGGGGTTACTTACAGATACATTGTAATGACTTTATTTGGGGTTAGTTACAGATACATTGTAATGACTTTATTTGGGGTTAGTTACAGATACATTGTAATGACTTTATTTGGGGTTAGTTACAGATACATTGTAATGACTTTATTTGGGGTTAGTTACAGATACATTGTAATGACTTTATTTGGGGTCAGCTACAGATACATTGTAATGACTTTATTTGGGGTTAGTTACAGATACATTGTAATGACTTTATTTGGAGATAGTTACAGATACATTGTAATGACTTTATTTGGAGATAGTTACAGATACATTGTAATGACTTTATTTGGGGTTAGTTACAGATACATTGTAATGACTTTATTTGGGGTTAGTTACAGATACATTGTAATGACTTTATTTGGGGTTAGTTACAGATACATTGTAATGACTTTATTTGGGGTTAGCTACAGATACATTGTAATTACTTTATTTGGGGTTAGTTACAGATACATTGTAATGACTTTATTTGGGGTTAGTTACAGATACATTGTAATGACTTTATTTGGGGTTAGTTACAGATACATTGTAATGACTTTATTTGGGGTTAGTTACAGATACATTGTAATGACTTTATTTGGGGTTAGTTACAGATACATTGTAATGACTTTATTTGGGGTTACTTACAGATACATTGTAATGACTTTATTTGGGGTTAGTTACAGATACATTGTAATGACTTTATTTGGGGTTAGCTACAGATACATTGTAATGACTTTATTTGGGGTTAGTTACAGATACATTGTAATGACTTTATTTGGGGTAATGACTTTATTTGGGGTTACTTACAGATATATTGTAATGACTTTATTTGGTGTTAGCTACAGATACATTGTAATGACTTTATTTGGGGTTAGTTACAGATACATTGTAATGACTTTATTTGGGGTTAGTTACAGATACATTGTAATGACTTTATTTGGGGTTAGTTACAGATACATTGTAATGACTTTATTTGAGGTTAGTTACAGATACATTGTAATGACTTTATTTGGGGTTAGCTACAGATACATTGTAATGACTTTATTTGGAGATAGTTACAGATACATTGTAATGACTTTATTTGGGGTTAGTTACAGATACATTGTAATGACTTTATTTGGGGTTAGCTACAGATACATTGTAATGACTTTATTTGGAGATAGTTACAGATACATTGTAATGACTTTATTTGGGGTTAGTTACAGATACATTGTAATGACTTTATTTGGGGTTAGTTACAGATACATTGTAATGACTTTATTTGGGGTTAGTTACAGATACATTGTAATGACTTTATTTGGGGTTAGTTACAGATACATTGTAATGACTTTATTTGGAGATAGTTACAGATACATTGTAATGACTTTATTTGGGGTTAGCTACAGATACATTGTAATGACTTTATTTGGGGTTAGCTACAGATACATTGTAATGACTTTATTTGGGGTTAGTTACAGATACATTGTAATGACTTTATTTGGGGTTAGTTACAGATACATTGTAATGACTTTATTTGGAGATAGTTACAGATACATTGTAATGCCTTTATTTGGGGTTAGTTACAGATACATTGTAATGACTTTATTTGGGGTTAGTTACAGATACATTGTAATGACTTTATTTGGGGTTAGCTACAGATACATTGTAATGACTTTATTTGGGGTTAGTTACAGATACATTGTAATGACTTTATTTGCGGTTAGTTACAGATACATTGTAATGACTTTATTTGGGGTTAGTTACAGATACATTGTAATGACTTTATTTGGGGTTAGTTACAGATACATTGTAATGACTTTATTTGGGGTTACTTACAGATACATTGTAATGACTTTATTTGGGGTTAGTTACAGAAACATTGTAATTACTTTATTTGGGGTTAGTTACAGATACATTGTAATGACTTTATTTGGGGTTAGTTACAGATACATTGTAATGACTTTATTTGGGGTTACTTACAGATACATTGTAATGACTTTATTTGGGGTCAGTTACAGATACATTGTAATGACCTTATTTGGGGTTAGTTACAGATACATTGTAATGACTTTATTTGGGGTTAGTTACAGATACATTGTAATGATTTTATTTGGGGTTAGTTACAGATACATTGTAATGACTTTATTTGGGGTTAGTTACAGATACATTGTAATGACTTTATTTGGGGTTAGTTACAGATACATTGTAATGACTTTATTTGGGGTTAGTTAAAGATACATTGTAATGACTTTATTTGGAGATAGTTACAGATACATTGTAATGATTTTATTTGGGGTTAGTTACAGATACATTGTAATGACTTTATTTGGGGTTAGTTACAGATACATTGTAATGACTTTATTTGGGGTTAGCTACAGATACATTGTAATGACTTTATTTGGGGTTAGCTACAGATACATTGTAATGACTTTATATTGGGTTAGTTACAGATACATTGTAATGACTTTATTTGGGGTTAGTTACAGATACATTGTAATGACTTTATTTGGGGTTAGTTACAGATACATTGTAATGACTTTATTTGGGGTTAGTTACAGATACATTGTAATGACTTTATTTGGGGTTAGCTACAGATACATTGTAATGACTTTATTTGGGGTTAGCTACAGATACATTGTAATGACTTTATTTGGGGTTAGTTACAGATACATTGTAATGACTTTATTTGGGGTTAGTTACAGATACATTGTAATGACTTTATTTGGGGTTAGTTACAGATACATTGTAATGACTTTATTTGGGGTTAGTTACAGATACATTGTAATGACTTTATTTGGGGTTAGTTACAGATACATTGTAATGACTTTATTTGAGGTTAGTTACAGATACATTGTAATGACTTTATTTGGGGTTAGTTACAGATACATTGTAATGACTTTATTTGGGGTTAGCTACAGATACATTGTAATGACTTTATTTGGGGTTAGTTACAGATACATTGTAATGACTTTATTTGGGGTTAGCTACAGATACATTGTAATGACTTTATATTGGGTTAGTTACAGATACATTGTAATGACTTTATTTGGGGTTAGTTACAGATACATTGTAATGACTTTATTTGGGGTTAGTTACAGATACATTGTAATGACTTTATATTGGGTTAGTTACAGATACATTGTAATGACTTTATTTGGGGTTAGTTACAGATACATTGTAATAACTTTATTTGGGGTTACTTACAGATACATTGTAATGACTTTATTTGGGGTTAGTTACAGATACATTGTAATGACTTTATTTGGGGTTACTTACAGATACATTGTAATGACTTTATTTGGGGTTACTTACAGATACATTGTAATAACTTTATTTGGGGTTACTTACAGATACATTGTAATGACTTTATTTGGGGTTAGTTACAGATACATTGTAATGACTTTATTTGGGGTTAGTTACAGATACATTGTAATGACTTTATTTGGGGTTAGTTACAGATACATTGTAATGACTTTATTTGGGGTTAGTTACAGATACATTGTAATGACTTTATTTGGGGTCAGCTACAGATACATTGTAATGACTTTATTTGGGGTTAGTTACAGATACATTGTAATGACTTTATTTGGAGATAGTTACAGATACATTGTAATGACTTTATTTGGAGATAGTTACAGATACATTGTAATGACTTTATTTGGGGTTAGTTACAGATACATTGTAATGACTTTATTTGGGGTTAGTTACAGATACATTGTAATGACTTTATTTGGGGTTAGTTACAGATACATTGTAATGACTTTATTTGGGGTTAGCTACAGATACATTGTAATGACTTTATTTGGGGTTAGTTACAGATACATTGTAATGACTTTATTTGGGGTTAGTTACAGATACATTGTAATGACTTTATTTGGGGTTAGTTACAGATACATTGTAATGACTTTATTTGGGGTTAGTTACAGATACATTGTAATGACTTTATTTGGGGTTAGTTACAGATACATTGTAATGACTTTATTTGGGGTTACTTACAGATACATTGTAATGACTTTATTTGGGGTTAGTTACAGATACATTGTAATGACTTTATTTGGGGTTAGCTACAGATACATTGTAATGACTTTATTTGGGGTTAGTTACAGATACATTGTAATGACTTTATTTGGGGTAATGACTTTATTTGGGGTTACTTACAGATATATTGTAATGACTTTATTTGGTGTTAGCTACAGATACATTGTAATGACTTTATTTGGGGTTAGTTACAGATACATTGTAATGACTTTATTTGGGGTTAGTTACAGATACATTGTAATGACTTTATTTGGGGTTAGTTACAGATACATTGTAATGACTTTATTTGGGGTTAGTTACAGATACATTGTAATGACTTTATTTGGGGTTAGTTACAGATACATTGTAATGACTTTATTTGGGGTTAGCTACAGATACATTGTAATGACTTTATTTGGAGATAGTTACAGATACATTGTAATGACTTTATTTGGGGTTAGTTACAGATACATTGTAATGCCTTTATTTGGAGTTAGTTACAGATACATTGTAATGACTTTATTTGGGGTTAGCTACAGATACATTGTAATGACTTTATTTGGAGATAGTTACAGATACATTGTAATGACTTTATTTGGGGTTAGTTACAGATACATTGTAATGACTTTATTTGGGGTTAGTTACAGATACATTGTAATGACTTTATTTGGGGTTAGTTACAGATACATTGTAATGACTTTATTTGGGGTTAGTTACAGATACATTGTAATGACTTTATTTGGAGATAGTTACAGATACATTGTAATGACTTTATTTGGGGTTACTTACAGATACATTGTAATGACTTTATTTGGGGTTAGCTACAGATACATTGTAATGACTTTATTTGGGGTTAGTTACAGATACATTGTAATGACTTTATTTGGGGTTAGTTACAGATACATTGTAATGACTTTATTTGGAGATAGTTACAGATACATTGTAATGCCTTTATTTGGGGTTAGTTACAGATACATTGTAATGACTTTATTTGGGGTTAGTTACAGATACATTGTAATGACTTTATTTGGGGTTACTTACAGATACATTGTAATGACTTTATTTGGGGTTAGTTACAGATACATTGTAATGACTTTATTTGGGGTTACTTACAGATACATTGTAATGACTTTATTTGGGGTCAGTTACAGATACATTGTAATGACCTTATTTGGGGTTAGTTACAGATACATTGTAATGACTTTATTTGGGGTTAGTTACAGATACATTGTAATGATTTTATTTGGGGTTAGTTACAGATACATTGTAATTACTTTATTTGGGGTTAGTTACAGATACATTGTAATGACTTTATTTGGGGTTAGTTACAGATACATTGTAATGACTTTATTTGGGGTTAGTTACAGATACATTGTAATGACTTTATTTGGGGTTAGTTACAGATACATTGTAATGACTTTATTTGGGGTTAGTTACAGATACATTGTAATGACTTTATTTGGGGTTAGTTAAAGATACATTGTAATGACTTTATTTGGAGATAGTTACAGATACATTGTAATGACTTTATTTGGGGTTACTTACAGATACATTGCAATGATTTTATTTGGGGTTAGTTACAGATACATTGTAATGACTTTATTTGGGGTTAGTTACAGATACATTGTAATGACTTTATTTGGGGTTAGCTACAGATACATTGTAATGACTTTATTTGGGGTTAGCTACAGATACATTGTAATGACTTTATTTGGGGCTAGCTACAGATACATTGTAATGACTTTATTTGGGGTTAGTTACAGATACATTGTAATGACTTTATTTGGAGATAGTTACAGATACATTGTAATGACTTTATTTGGAGATAGTTACAGATACATTGTAATGACTTTATTTGGGGTTAGCTACAGATACATTGTAATGACTTTATTTGGGGTTAGTTACAGATACATTGTAATGACTTTATTTGGGGTTAGCTACAGATACATTGTAATGACTTTATTTTGGGGTTAGTTACAGATACATTGTAATGACTTTATTTGGGGTTAGTTACAGATACATTGTAATGCCTTTATTTGGGGTTAGTTACAGATACATTGTAATGACTTTATTTGGGGTTAGTTACAGATACATTGTAATGACTTTATTTGGGGTTAGTTACAGATACATTGTAATGACTTTATTTGGGGTTAGCTACAGATACATTGTAATGACTTTATTTGGGGTTAGCTACAGATACATTGTAATGACTTTATTTGGGGTTAGCTACAGATACATTGTAATGACTTTATTTGGGGTTAGTTACAGATACATTGTAATGACTTTATTTGGAGATAGTTACAGATACATTGTAATGACTTTATTTGGAGATAGTTATAGATACATTGTAATGACTTTATTTGGAGATAGTTATAGATACATTGTAATGACTTTATTTGGGGTTAGTTACAGATACATTGTAATGACTTTATTTGGGGTTAGTTACAGATACATTGTAATGACTTTATTTGGGGTTAGTTACAGATACATTGTAATGACTTTATTTCACCTCAGTAACTTTGCGCCTTTGTCCCGACACTTCTGTGGGAATTGGTTGCAAACAGTAACGATTCTCTAGAACTACCTGAAATGTCTTGTGTACTTTTTGATCTGCACATAAAAAGGCGGAGAAGGCACAGACGCCTCATTACCGGCATCTGCTACAACTGTTCCCTGTTCTGCTGTGAGAGCTCGGTGTCAATAAAACCTTTATTTCTTAGCCAGACAAAGAATTTCCAGCGTATTCAAATGCACCATTACAAAGATAGATAGATTTATTCCACCTTCAGTATTATTTTTACTTAAATTCTTTTTCTCAGTGATTATAGCACAAGGGGTTGGCTTTTCTTCAGCTTTTAGCTAATACCTGAAAAGTATTATAAAAATAGACCTTAAACTCAAAATGTAACTCCACATAAAACTTGTTATAAGACATAAGCAAACGCTGCACTATCCCTATTTATTTTACCTGATTTTCCTGTAATTTAGTTTATACACTGCAAAAAGAAAATCTAGATTTACACTTTGTCCCTGCAACCTGCTACACAGTTGATTGCCTGATCAGTATAGGAGATAATTTATATCTGTCTCTAATTGGTCACTTCAAAAATAAGATAAACATACTCAATAGGCCATTCATTCCCTGGAAAGTAAACATTGTGAATTTGGTAACATGAGATTTTAAATGAAAACATTTATTTTGTATACAAATCATGCTGTACAGTTATGTAAATATAAACCTGACTATAATGTCCTGGACCAGCAAAAGTACTTTCAGGAAAACCTGTCTGTTTATTGAGAACTTTTACTTTGCTCTGGTACATATGGAACATATCTGGATATGTTCTGGGTGCCACTCTTTTAAAAAGCAGTTGCTAGTGGTTTGTATATAGTAAATTTGTTTATTGCCAATCAGCTAGATTACGAGTTTGGCGTTATGAGTGAAAAAGCAGCGTTATAGCCTATAACGCTTAATTTTTCCTAACGCTCCTATTACAAGTCTTGTTGGTATAAGTGTACCGCACACCTTTTTGGCCGTCACACAACGTCAGTACCGCATATTTTAAAAAGTCTGTTTCAATAGGACTCCCATAGCGCCGGTATTGCAAGTTTGCCTGGGAGGCCAAAAAGTGAGTGGTACACTCTATAACCATAAGATCCGTACCGCCATCTAATGTCAGCAGTTATGAGTTTTACGCTACAAAGCTGTAACATAAAACTCATAACTAAAGTGTTAAAAAGTACACTAGCACCCATAAACTACCTAGGCTATTAACCCCTAAAGTGAGGCCCTCCCGCATCGGAAACACTATAATACATTTATTAACCCCTAATCTGCTGCTCCCGACATCGCCGGCACTATTAAAATGTATTAACCCCTATTCCGCCGCTCCCCGACATCGTCGCCACTATAATAAAGTTATAAACCCCTAAACCGCCACCCGCCCGCATCAAAAACACTATTTAAATATTATTAACCCCCTAGTCTGCCATCCGCCCGCACCACCGCTATAATAAAGCTATTAATCTCTAAACCGCAAGCCCCCCACAACAAGATATACTATAATAAACCTATTAATCCCTAAACCGAAAGCCCCTCAGAACAAAATATACTATAATAAACCTATTAACCCCTAAACCTAACGACCCCCTAACTTTATATTAAAATTACAATTTCCCTTTCTTAAATTAAATTAAAACTTACCTGTCAAATTAAATAAATTAATTTTAAACTAACAATTAAACTAATATAATTATTAAACTACAATTAAGCTAACTACCAATTAAATTAAATTAAACTAAACTACACATTTAAAAAATCCTAACACTACTCTAAAAATTACAAAAAAGTATCTAATTACCAAAAAAATAAAATAACTAAATTACAAAAAAAAAACATTAATTTATGAAAAATAAGAAACAAATTATCAAAAATAAAAAAGAATTACACCTAATCTAATAGCCCTCAATCAAAATAAAAAAGCCCACCCAAAATAAAAAAAAACCCTAGCCTACAATAAACTACCAATGGCCCTTAAAAGGGCCTTTTGCGGGGCATTGCCTAAAGATAACAGCTCTTTTACCTGTAAAAAAAATACAAACACCCCCACAACCAACCCCCCAAATAAAATAACTATCTAAAAAAAAAAACTAAGCTCCCCATTGCCCTGAAAAGGGCATTTGTATGGGCATTGCTCTTAAAAGGGCATTTAGCTCTTTTACATGCCCAGACTCTAAACTAAAAATAAAACCCACCCAAAAAACCCTTAAAAAATCCTAAAACTAACCACCGACGATCCACTTACAGTTCTTGAAGTCCTACTTGAAGGATCCAGCCAGCCGGCGAAGTCATCATCCATGCAGCAAGAAGTCTTCATCCAGACGGCCTCTTCTATCTTCATCAATCCGGCGAAGTCCTCATCCAGGCGGCAAGAAGTCTTCATCCAGACGGCATCTTCTATCTTCATCCATCCGGCGCGGAGTGGGTCCATCCTGAAGACATCCGGCGCGGGGCATCCTCTTCATACAGTCTCCATCGTACACCAGAACTTCAATGCAAGTGAAGTCATCCAAGATGGTGTCCCTTGCATTCCTATTGGCTGAAAGATTTCAATCAGCCAATAGGATTAGAGCTTCTAAAATCCTATTGGCTGTTAAAATCAGCCAATAGGACTGAGCTCTAATTCTATTGGCTGATTGGAACAGCCAATAGGATGAGAGGTCAATCCTTTTGGCTGATTGGAACAGCCAATAGGATTTTAGCAGCTCTAATCCTATTGGCTAATTGGAACAGCCAATATGATTTCAGCAGCTCTAATCCTATGAGCTGATTGAAATCTTTCAGCCAATAGGAATACAAGGGATGCTATCTTGGATGACGTCACTTGCACTGAAGTTCTAATGTACGGCGGAGACCATATGAAGAGGATGCTCCACACCGGATGTCTTCAAGATGGACCCGCTCCACGCCGGATGGATGAAGATAGCAGATGCCGTCTGGATGAAGATAGAAGATGCCATCTGGATGAAGACTTCTTGCCACCTGGATGAGGACTTTGCTGGATGGATGAAGAAAGAAGAGGCCGCATGGATGATGACTTCACCGGCTGGATGGATCCTTCAAGCGGGACTTCAAGAACTGTATGTGGATTGTCGGGGGTTAGTGTTAGGTTTTTTTAAGGGTTTTTTGGGTGGGTTTTATTTTTAGTTTAGGGTATTGGCATGTAAAAGAGCTAAATGCCTCTTTAAGGGCAATGCCCATACAAATGACCTTTTCAGGGTAATGGGGAGCTTAGGTTTTTTTAGATAGTTATTTTATTTAGGTGGGTTGGTTGTGGGAGTGGTGGGTTTTACTGTTGGGTGGTGTTTGTATTTGTTTTACATGTAAAAGAGCTGTTATCTTTGGGGCAATGCCCCACAAAAGGCCCTTTTTTGTAATTTAGTGTTTGTTTTTTATGTAATTTAGTTATTTTTATTTTTACTAATTTTAGTGTTTATTTTCTTTTGTAATGTTAGGTTTTAGTGTAAGGCAGATTAGGTTTTATTTCACAGGTAAGTTTGTATTTATTTAACTAGGTAGTTAGTAAATAGTTAATAACTATTTACTAACTAGTCTACATAGTTAAAATAAATACAAACTTACCTATGAAATAAAAATAAAACCTAAGCTAGCTACAATATAACTATTAATTATATTGTAGCTAGCTTAGGTTTTATTTCAGAGGTAAGTATGTATTTAGTTTAAAATAGTTATTATTTAGTTAATATTTGTCACTTTCGTTTATCTGTATTTTAATTATTTTAAAGTTAGGGGGTGTTAGGCTTAGGGTTACGTTAGGGTTAGGGTTACGTTAAGGTTAGGTTTAAGGTTTAATGTACTTATTTAGTGGTAGTGATGTGGGAGGCCAGAGGTTTAGGGGTTAATAACTTTAGTATAGTGGTGACGACATAGGGAGCGGCAGATTATCGGTTAATAATTTATGTAGGTGGCGGCGATGTTGGGGGCGGCAGATTAGGGGTTTATAACTGTATGTAGGTGGCGGCGATGTCGGGGGCTGCAGATTAGGGATGTTTAGACTCGGGGTTTATGTTAGGGTTTAAACATAACTTTTATTTCCCCATAGACATCAATGGGGCTGGGTTAGGGAGCTTTTCATTCCGCGATCGCAGGTGTTAGGCTTTTTTTTTTCTGGCTCTCCCCACTGATGTCTATGGGGATATCGTGCATAAGCACGTCAAAGCAGTGCTTGTTTTCGGTGCGGTATGGAGCACAATGCAACCATATCGCCCGCACAAACCTGCTTTTTTAAAACCTGTAATACCAGCGTTATAGGGAGGTGAAATAACTCCGCTTTTGTCGTTAAAATCCCTATAACGCTCAAAACTTGTAATCAAGCTGAACGTGATTTGCAGTTTTGGATCTACAAGTTAAAGAGTGCTTGAATGTTTTTTATCATGCTCCCTGATTTTGGGCCAGATTATTCATGAAAGCGATATTTTTGCTCCACTGTCTAATACCAGGGCACGCTAATGTGAGCTGGTATTACAAGTTAACATCATTGCTGGGTAGCATTGCGCTCATAACAGTGCGTTTCCATAGGCTCCAATGGGATTCTGATGCCATCAGAGACGGCTATAGAATCTCGTGCAGCGAAGGGGGTAAGTCGCATAGCGATGGCAGCAAATATAAATATATATGTAAATACACATAGTAACACATAAATATATATGTATATACACATAATAACACATAAATATATATGTAAATACACATAGTAACACATAAATATATATGTATATACACATAGTAACACATAAATATATATGTATATACACACAGTAACACATAAATATATATGTATATACACATAGTAACACATAAATATATATGTATATACACACAGTAACACATAAATATATATGTATATACACATAGTAACACATAAATATATATGTATATACACATAATAACACATAAATATATATGTATATACACATAGTAACACATAAATATATTTGTATATACACATAGTAACACATAAATATATATGTATATACACATACTAACACATAAATATATATGTATATACACATAGTAACACATAAATATATAAGTATATACACATAATAACACATAAATATATATGTATATACACAAAGTAACACATAAATATATATGTATATACACATAATAACACATAAATATATATGTATATACACATACTAACACATAAATATATATGTATATACACATAATAACACATAAATATATATGTATATACACATAGTAACACATAAATATATTTGTATATACACATAGTAACACATAAATATATATGTATATACACATACTAACACATAAATATATATGTATATACACATAGTAACACATAAATATATAAGTATATACACATAATAACACATAAATATATATGTAAATACACATAGTAACACATAAATATATATGTATATACACATAATAACACATAAATATATATGTATATACACACAGTAACACATAAATATATATGTATATACACATAATAACACATACATATATATGTATATACACATAATAACACATAAATATATATGTATATACACACAGTAACACATAAATATATATGTATATACACACAGTAACACATAAATATATATGTATATACACATAATAACACATAAATATATATGTATATACACATAGTAACACATAAATATATATGTATATACACACAGTAACACATAAATATATCTGTATATACACATAGTAACACATAAATATATCTGTATATACACATAATAACACATAAATATATATGTATATACACACAGTAACACATAAATATATATGTATATACACATACTAACACATAAATATATATGTATATACACATAGTAACACATAAATATATATGTATATACACATAGTAACACATAAATATATATGTATATACACATACTAACACATAAATATATATGTATATACACATAATAACACATAAATCTATATGTATATACACATAGTAACACATAAATATATATGTATATACACATACTAACACATAAATATATATGTATATACACATAATAACACATAAATATATATGTATATACACATAGTAACACATAAATATATATGTATATAAGCATAGTAACACATAAATATATATGTATATACACATAATAGCACATACATATATATGTATATACACATAATAACACATAAATATATATGTATATACACATAGTAACACATAAATATATATGTATATACACATAGTAACACATAAATATATATGTATATACACATATTAACACATAAATATATATGTATATACACATAGTAACACATAAATATATATGTATATACACATACTAACACATAAATATATATGTATATACACATAGTAACACATAAATATATATGTATATACACATACTAACACATAAATATATATGTATATACACATAGTAACACATAAATATACACATAGTAACACATAAATATATATGTATATACACATATTAGCACATAAATATATATGTATATACACACAGTAACACATAAATATATATGTATATACACATAGTAACACATAAATATATATGTATATACACATAGTAACACATAAATATATATGTATATACACATAGTAACACATAAATATATATGTATATACACATATTAACACATAAATATATATGTATATACACATAGTAACACATAAATATATATGTATATACACATACTAACACATAAATATATATGTATATACACATAGTAACACATAAATATATATGTATATACACATACTAACACATAAATATATATGTATATACACTTACTAACACATAAATATATATGTATACACACATAGTAACACATAAATATATATGCATATACACATAGTAACACATAAATATATATGTATATACACATACTAACACATAAATATATATGTATATACACATAATAACACATAAATATATATGAATATACACATACTGACACATAAATATATATGTATATGCACATAGTAACACATAAATATATATGTATATACACATACTAACACATAAATATATATGTATATACACATACTAACACATAAATATATATGTATATACACATAGTAACACATACATATATATGTATATACACATAATAACACATAAATATATATGTATATACACACAGTAACACATAAATATATATGTATATAAGCATATTAACACATAAATATATATGTATATACACATAGTAACACATAAATATATAGGTATATACACATATTAACACATAACTATATATGTATATACACATAGTAACACATAAATATATATGTATATACACATAATAACACATAAATATATATGTATATACACACACTAACACATAAATATATATGTATATACACATAGTAACACATAAATATATATGTATATACACATAACACATAAATATATATGTATATACACATAATAACACATAAATATATATTTATATACACATAGTAACACATAAATATATATGTATATACACATAGTAACACATAAATATATAGGTATATACACATAGTAACACATAAATATATATGTATATACACACAGTAACACATAAATATATATGTATATACACATAGTAACACATAAATATATATGTATATACACATAATAACACATAAATATATATGTATATACACATAGTAACACATAAATATATATGTATATACACTTACTAACACATAAATATATATGTATATACACATAATAACACATAAATATATATGTATATACACATAATAACACATAAATAAATATATATGTATATACACATAGTAACACATAAATATATATGTATATACACTTACTAACACATAAATATATATAGCATGAGTAGACCAGAAAGGCGGCCTCAGGAATGTAATCCTGAATTAAAGACAGGGAAATTCAGCACTCTTTTATTAAAAAACAGCTCGTCTCACATAATTAAGTGAGGTGACAAAATTTGGACGGGTAATAACGTTCCCCCCTCCACTCCAAGTAAGGCACACACAGACTAAGTTAGTAAATAAATAAGTTTTTATATCAGTGATTCATAATAGAATACATAAACCTAGTGAAAATTAATAAAACAAAACAGAAAATAAGCAAATCAAAATAAACCTGACCGGTCAGGGGTACATGCTAAGTGATAGGTGAAGCGTCAACAATACAATATAATATAAAGTGTCATGAGCTCCGCTCGTAAGCGTTTAAATAGGAGCCAAATCTTCAATAGAAACATGTCAGGGTTTAGGCAAGGCCGAAATGTTAAATAATGGTATCACACTTCAAGCCTGGATATAGATAGGATAAACAGGTGTTCAAGCTATGTTTAATATACAGCGTTTCAAGCTTATACCTCATAAGTCCACTACAGTCTGACTACACCCAGCTGCACACAGCACCCCTCTGGTGGGGAATAACACTGGGCAGGTTTACCAAGGGGATCTAAGCAGACTGTAAAGTAGATCAAATGGATATGTACAAGGGGAGTTTCCTACAGATCTATGCCTAGTAAGCCAATCCAACTGGGATGATCATCCCAATCACTTGAAAAAGGGAATCCCGAAAGGGCAATTCCTCAGGCTGCGAAGAAATTGTTCAACAAAAGAGAAGCATATAAAACATGCTCTTGAGATGGAAAAGAGATTTTTAGATTGAGGTTACTCTAAAAGAGTAGTAAAAAGAGCATTCTATCATGCAATGCATGAAGACAGAGATAAACTTCTCTCACCCCAAACAAAGAAAAAAGACACAAAAATACGCCTAATTACAGACTATAATTGTCAATGGCATACCCTGAGGAATATCCTTGCAAAAAACTGGCAAGTGCTCACTAGTGATCCTAGTGTTTCCCAGGAAGTGGGTGACTTCCCTAATATTACTGCCAGGAGGGCACCCAACCTTAAAGACAAACTAGTGAGAAGCCAATATGTATCACAACCTAAACAGTTGGATTGGCTAACTAAGCATAGATCTGTGGGCAATTCTCCTTGTGGCAAATGTGTAGCATGTAAATACATGCTAAAAACTAAAGAATTCAGCACTAACACAGGTAAAATTTACAAACTTAAATATTTTGTAAATTGTAACACTGAAGGTGTTATTTACCTTCTTGCCTGTAGTTGTCCCCTCTTTTATGTAGGGAAAACAAGAAGAGCTATAAAGGATAGAATCACCGAACATCGGGACGATATCAAAAACAAAAACCCAAAAAGCAATGTAGCAAAACACTTTGAACATGTCCATAATTGTGATCCTGACTCTCTAAGGTTTATAGGCATTGATAGGGGCATCATGAATGGAAAAGGAGGGGACAACGACAAGGTCCTCCTCCGTAAGGAATGTAGGTGGATCTCTATTCTTGAGACCCAGATTCCTCAGGGACTTAATGACAAACTGGATATGGCTTGTTTCCTGTAATATTATGATAGGCCAGTTGTAAATAAAAAGCATTGGAGACTATATATATGCTTTTGGTATAAGTATTTTATAATTTTCTTATTTGTTCAAAAACCTGGTGAATGTGAATCAGATACATAGGTAGGTGTATAAAGTATGACATACAGATCTTAATAGGCTGAGTACACATTGTATCTGGTTATATTGGTTTAAATAATATTGTTGTTATTTCAGTTAAATTGTGTATAGATAATTGATCTATAATTATATTTTCAAATACTTCCCAAGTGGCCTGAAAATTCTTACTGGCAGAGCTGCCTGGGTATGATATGCAATAATTTCACCCACCAGCAGAGGCGAACTTGAGATTACTATAAAGGAGGACGCATTGACGTAACCAGAATACCGCCCTGATGAAGCCCGGTCTGAAGTGTAAGACGAGCGGGTGAAACTCGCGTAGGCATTGGCTGTCCTGGCCGGTCACATGATAAGTGCATGTGCTGCTGTCAACTGAATTCTCGTGGAAAGACGCTGCGCTGTCTCTATGTATAGCGTTGGCCTATACTGGATTTACCTGGTGTTGAAGGAATTGAGGACGACACACAAACAGGTCGTATAAGAACTGTTGTCAAGAAACTGCGACACTTAGTCTGTCAGCTTTTGTCTTGGATAAAGAGTTTGCGGACATAAGACCTCCCTGCCAAACAAAAACTGTTAATTTCGGTTGAAGTTGCCGATGGTATTCTACAAAAATAACGGCAGTTGCATTACCTTTATCTGAAGTGTTATACATGCTGAGTACCTCTGATATTTGGGAGCTTTTACAGTGATTGTATGGGACTTGCAAGGTTCAGATCTGCACTAACCTATTTGACTGCTTGATGAACTCACTCTAATAACAGCAGCTGCTTTAACCCTTAACCTGCATGACTCTCTATACGCTTGCTTTTCAATCTATGGCAGGACCTTAGCAGTGCCATACATATTTCCCTTATCAAGAATGGCTATCAATGTGCTATATTCTATGTCTGCATAACACGCTGTACATATCCATTTGATCTACTTTACAGTCTGCTTAGATCCCCTTGGTAAACCTGCCCAGTGTTATTCCCCACCAGAGGGGTGCTGTGTGCAGCTGGGTGTAGTCAGACTGTAGTGGACTTATGAGGTATAAGCTTGAAACGCTGTATATTAAACATAGCTTGAACACCTGTTTATCCTATCTATATCCAGGCTTGGAGTGTGATACCATTATTTAACATTTCGGCCTTGCCTAAACCCTGACATGTTTCTATTGAAGATTTGGCTCCTATTTAAACGCTTACGAGCGGAGCTCATGACAGGGCTTATCTGGGTTTAGATCTTGACTACGGTCCACTTTATATTATATTGTATTGTTGACGCTTCACCTATCACTTAGCATGTACCCCTGACCGGTCAGGTTTATTTTGATTTGCTTATTTTCTGTTTTGTTTTATTAATTTTCACTAGGTTTATGTATTCTATTATGAATCACTGATATAAAAACTTATTTATTTACTAACTTAGTCTGTGTGTGCCTTACTTGGAGTGGAGGGGGGAACGTTATTACCCGTCCAAATTTTGTCACCTCACTTAATTATGTGAGACGAGCTGTTTTTTAATGAAAGAGTGCTGAATTTCCCTGTCTTTAATTCAGGATTACATTCCTGAGGCCGCCTTTCTGGTCTACTCATGCTACATTTTTTCAAGGGTCTGCACCACTAAATTGTTATACTCAATTGAGGCTATTTTGCCTATACATTAATAGTGATTTATACTATTTTTCAGCTCAAAATATTTCTATATTTGCAATTGCGTCCCCTTCACATTATTGTATGTACATAAATATATATGTATATACACATAATAACATAAATATATATGTATATATACATAATAACACATAAATATATCTGTATACACCCATATTAACACATAAATATATATGTATATACACATAGTAACACATAAATATATATGTATATACACACAGTAACACATAAATATATATGTATATACACATAATAACATAAATATATATGTATATACACATAGTAACACATAAATATATATGTATATACACATAATAACACATAAATATATCTGTATACACCCATATTAACACATAAATATATATGTATATACACATAGTAACACATAAATATATCTGTATACACCCATATTAACACATAAATATATATGTATATACACATAATAACACATAAATATATATGTATATACACATAGTAACACACAAATATATATGTATATAGACATAATACCACATAAATATATATGTATATACACATAGTAACACATAAATATATATGTATATACACATAATAACACATAAATATATATATGTATATACACATAGTAACACATAAATATATATATGTATATACACATAGTAACACATAAATATATATGTATATACACATAGTAACACATAAATATTTATGTATATACACATACTAACACATAAATATATATGTATATACACATAGTAACACATAAATATATATGTATATACACATACTAACAAATAAATATATATGTATATACACATAGTAACACATAAATATGTATGTATATACACATAGTAACACATACATAAATATATATGTATATACACATAATAACACATAAATATATATGTATATACACATAGTAACACATAAATATATATGTATATACACATAATAACACATAAATATATATGTATATACACATAGTAACACATAAATATATATGTATATACACATACTAACACATAAATATATATGTATATACACATAATAACACATAAATATATATGTATATACACATAATAACACATAAATATATATGTATATACACTTACTAACACATAAATATATATGTATATACACATAGTAACACATAAATATATATGTATATACACATAGTAACACATAAATATATATGTATATAAGCATACTAACACATAAATATATATGTATATACACACAGTAAAACATAAATATATATGTATATACACATAATAACACATAAATATATATGTATATACACATACTAACACATAAATATATATGTATATATACACATACTAACACATAAATATATATGTATATACACATAGTAACACATAAATATATATGTATATACACATATTAGCACATAAATATATATGTATATACACATAGTAACACATAAATATATATGTATATACACATAGTAACACATAAATATATATGTATATACACATACTAACACATAAATATATATGTATATACACATAGTAACACATAAATATATATGTATATACACATAGTAACACATAAATATATATGTATATACACAGAGTAACACATAAATATATATGTATATACACATAGTAACACATAAATATATATGTATATACACATAGTAACACATAAATATATATTTATATACACATAGTAACACATAAATATATATGTATATACACATAGTAACACATAAATATATATGTATATACACATAGTAACACATAAATATATATGTATATACACATAGTAACACATAAATATATATGTATATACACATACTAACACATAAATATATATGTATATACACATAGTAACACATAAATATATATGTATATACACATACTAACACATAAATATATATGTATATACACATAGTAACACATAAATATATATGTATATACACATAGTAACACATAAATATATATGTATATACACATAGTAACACATAAATATATATGTATATACACATAGTAACACATAAATATATATATATATACACATAATAACACATAAATATATATGTATATACACATAATAACACATAAATATATATGTATATACACATAATAACACATAAATATATATGTATATACACATAATTACACATAAATATATATGTATATACACATAGTAACACATAAATATATATATATATACACATAGTAACACATAAATATATATATATATACACATAATAACACATAAATATATATGTATATACACATAATAACACATAAATATATATGTATATACACATAATAACACATAAATATATATGTATATACACATAGTAACACATAAATATATATGTATATACACATAGTAACACATAAATATATATGTATATACACATACTAACACATAAATATATATGTATATACACATAGTAACACATAAATATATATGTATATACACATAGTAACACATAAATATATATGTATATACACATAATAACACATAAATATATATGTATATACACATAGTAACACATAAATATATATGTATATACACATAGTAACACATAAATATATATGTATATACACATAATAACACATAAATATATATGTATATACACATAGTAACACATAAATATATATGTATATACACATAGTAACACATAAATATATATGTATATACACATAATTACACATAAATATATATGTATATACACATAGTAACACATAAATATATATGTATATACACATAATTACACATAAATATATATGTATATACACATAGTAACACATAAATATATATGTATATACACATAGTAACACATAAATATATATGTATATACACATACTAACACATAAATATATATGCGGTTAACAGGGAGGAGAACTGCACCCCTGGCCGAAACGATCGTCTGGGGTTGTTGCTTCCCTTGTTCAGAGAAGAATTGCCTGGTATTTCGGCGCTGGACTGTCATTGGGCAGGATCAGACTGATATGCTACAGGATATTTTTTCTCTGTGAAGGGGCATAGTGTGCTAAAAGAACGAGCACCCTGAGTTGCAATATAAATGAACAGGCATGGAAGTTATTCTAGCTTTTGTTCTATCTCAGGGGTGCAGTTCTCCTCCCTGTTAACCGCATATGTAAATTACTCTTAGGTCTCCCTAAGAGTAATGGGTAATCCAGACGTGGACCCCGTGCACACATGCCCTTAGAGAGATACAACTGCACCTCACTGACGAGGCCCACAGAAGGCCGAAACGATCGTCTGGGGTTGTTGCTTCCCTTGTTCAGAGAAGAATTGCCTGGTATTTCGGCGCTGGACTGTCATTGGGCAGGATCAGACTGATATGCTACAGGATATTTTTTCTCTGTGAAGGGGCATAGTGTGCTAAAAGAACGAGCACCCTGAGTTGCAATATAAATGAACAGGCATGGAAGTTATTCTAGCTTTTGTTCTATCTCAGGGGTGCAGTTCTCCTCCCTGTTAACCGCATATGTAAATTACTCTTAGGTCTCCCTAAGAGTAATGGGTAATCCAGACGTGGACCCCGTGCACACATGCCCTTAGAGAGATACAACTGCACCTCACTAACGAGGCCCACAGAAGGCCGAAACGATCGTCTGGGGTTGTTGCTTCCCTTGTTCAGAGAAGAATTGCCTGGTATTTCGGCGCTGGACTGTCATTGGGCAGGATCAGACTGATATGCTACAGGATATTTTTTCTCTGTGAAGGGGCATAGTGTGCTAAAAGAACGAGCACCCTGAGTTGCAATATAAATGAACAGGCATGGAAGTTATTCTAGCTTTTGTTCTATCTCAGGGGTGCAGTTCTCCTCCCTGTTAACCACATAAATATATATGTATATACACATAGTAACACATAAATATATATGTATATACACATACTAACACATAAATATATATGTATATACACATAGTAACACATAAATATATATGTATATACACATAATTACACATAAATATATATGTATATACACATAGTAACACATAAATATATATGTATATACACATAGTAACACATAAATATATATGTATATACACTTACTAACACATAAATATATATGTATATACACATAATAACACATAAATATATATGTATATACACATAGTAACACATAAATATATATGTATATACACATAGTAACACATAAATATATATGTATATACACATACTAACACATAAATATATATGTATATACACATAGTAACACATAAATATATATGTATATACACATACTAACACATAAATATATATGTATATACACATAATAACACATAAATATATATATGTATATACACATAGTAACACATAAATATATATGTATATACACATAGTAACACATAAATATATATGTATATACACATAGTAACACATAAATATATATGTATATACACATACTAACACATAAATATTGGATTCTATCAGCCAATCGGAATTAAGGTAGGAAAAATCTGATTGGCTGATGGAATCAGCCAATCAGATTGAGCTCGCATTCTATTGGCTGTTCCGATCAGCCAATAGAATGCAAGCTCAATCTGATTGGCTGATTGGATCAGCCAATCGGATTGAACTTGAATCTGATTGGCTGATTCCATCAGCCAATCAGATTTTCCTACCTTAATTCCGATTGGCTGATAGAATCCTATCAGCCAATCGGAATTGAGGGGACGCCATCTTGGATGACGTCCCTTAAAGGAGCCGTCATTCGTCGTAGTCCGTCGGTGAAGAAGGTGGTTCCGCATCGGCGGAAGGAAGATTCAAGACCCGGCTTGGAAGATGACTTCGCCCGGATAGAAGACCTCTTCAGCGCCTCTTTGAAGATGACATCGGCCGGATCGAAGATATACACACAATAACACATAAATATATATGTATATACACATAGTAACACATAAATATATATGTATATACACATAGTAACACATAAATATATATGTATATACACATAGTAACACATATATATATATGTATATACACTCAGGGGGGTAGTTATCAAGCCGTCAACCTCAAATACGCTGGAATTCCGCAGCGTATTTGTGGCGAGGCTGATTTGCCTTAGTTATCAAAGGCTCGAGACCGGCAAAAGTAGAATTTTGTGACGTAAGCATCGATCCGCCGGACTCCGTCCGACACAGATCGATTCTTACGTCACTCCAGATGTTCCGCACACAAGTGCGGCACATTCTCACTACTTTTGCTAGTTATCAAAAAACTAGCAGGTACGCTCGGCACTTTTAAGGCCCAGCGTACCTGGTTTTCAATCCGCCACCCCTGGAGGCGGCGGATCCCATAGGAATCAATGGGAGTCTGACCATAGCGAAAGTACAAGTTCGCTGCTGACAGACATCCCATTGATTCCTATGGGAGCTGTCTACACCTAACACCCTAACATGTACCCCGAGTCTAAACACCACTAATCTGACCCCCCCTACACCGCCGCAACTAAATAAAGTTATTACCCCCTAAACCGCCGCTCCCGGAGCCCACCGCAAGCTACGCTATACATATTAACCCCTAAACCGCCGCTCCCGGAGCCCACCGCAACTATAATAAATGTATGGACCCCTAAACCGCCGCTCCCTGAACCCGCCGCAACCTATATTAAATGTATTAACCCCTATCCTGCCCCCCCTACACCGTCGCCACCTATAATAAATTTATTAACCCCTAATCTGCCCCCCCTACACCGTCGCCACCTATAATAAATTTATTAACCCCTATCCTGCCCCCCACTACGCTGCCGCCACTGTAATAAAATTATTAACCCCTAAACCTAAGTCTAACCCTAACCCTAACGCCCCCCTAACTTAAATATTAATTAAATAAATCTAAATAAATTAACTCTTATTAACTAAATGAATCCTATTTAAAACTAAATACTTACCTTTAAAATAAACCCTAATATAGCTACAATATAATTAATAATTATATTATAGCTATCTTAGGATTTATATTTATTTTACAGGTAACTTTCAATTTATTTTAGCTAGTTAGAATAGTTATTAAATAGTTATTAACTATTTAATAACTACCTAGCTAAAAGAAATACAAAATTACCTGTAAAATAAATCCTAACCTAAGTTACAATTAAACCTAATACTACACTATCATTAAATTAACTAAATAAACTACCTACAAATAACTACAATTAAATACAATTACATAAACTAACTAAAGTACAAAAAATAAAAAAAGCTAAGTTACAAAAAATAAAAAATTAAGTTACAAACATGTTAAAAATATTACAACAATTTTAAGATACTTACACCTAATCTAAGCCCCCTAATAAAATAACAAACCCCCCCAAAATAAAAAAAAATCCCTACCCTATTCTAAATTAAATAAATTTCAAAGCTCTTTTACCTTACCAGCCCTTAAAAGGGCCATTTGTGGGGGCATGCCCCAAAAAGTTCAGCTCTTTTGCCTGTAAAAGAAAAATACAACCCCCCCCCAACATTAAAACCCACCACCCACATACCCCTAATCTAACCCAAACCCCCCTTACAAAAACCTAACACTAATCCCCTGAAGATCATCCTACCTTGAGTCGTCTTCACTCAGCCGAGCCACCGATGGAACTGAAGAGGACATCCGGAGCGGAAGAAGTTAATCCTCCAAGCGGCGCTGAAGAAATCTTCCATCCGATGAAGTCATCATCCAGGCGGCGCTGAAGAAGTCTTCGATCCGGCCGATGTCATCTTCAAAGAGGCGCTGAAGAAGTCTTCGATCCGGCCGATGTCATCTTCAAAGAGGCGCTGAAGAGGTCTTCTATCCGGGCGAAGTCATCTTCCAAGCCGGGTCTTGAATCTTCCTTCCGCCGACGCGGAACCACCTTCTTCACCGACGGACTACGACGAATGACGGCTCCTTTAAGGGACGTCATCCAAGATGGCGTCCCCTCAATTCCGATTGGCTGATAGGATTCTATCAGCCAATCGGAATTAAGGTAGGAAAAATCTGATTGGCTGATGGAATCAGCCAATCAGATTGAGCTTGCATTCTATTGGCTGTTCCGATCAGCCAATAGAATGCAAGCTCAATCTGATTGGCTGATTGGATCAGCCAATCGGATTGAACTTGAATCTGATTGGCTGATTCCATCAGCCAATCAGATTTTCCTACCTTAATTCCGATTGGCTGATAGAATCCTATCAGCCAATCGGAATTGAGGGGACGCCATCTTGGATGACGTCCCTTAAAGGAGCCGTCATTCGTCGTAGTCCGTCGGTGAAGAAGGTGGTTCCGCGTCGGCGGAAGGAAGATTCAAGACCCGGCTTGGAAGATGACTTCGCCCGGATAGAAGACCTCTTCAGCGCCTCTTTGAAGATGACATCGGCCGGATCGAAGACTTTTCTTCAGCGCCGCCTGGATGATGACTTCATCGGATGGAAGATTTCTTCAGCGCCGCTTGGAGGATTAACTTCTTCCGCTCCGGATGTCCTCTTCAGTTCCATCGGTGGCTCGGCTGAGTGAAGACGACTCAAGGTAGGATGATCTTCAGGGGATTAGTGTTAGGTTTTTGTAAGGGGGGTTTGGGTTAGATTAGGGGTATGTGGGTGGTGGGTTTTAATGTTGGGGGGGGGGTTGTATTTTTCTTTTACAGGCAAAAGAGCTGTTTTCTTTGGGGCATGCCCCCACAAATGGCCCTTTTAAGGGCTGGTAAGGTAAAAGAGCTTTGAAATGTATTTAATTTAGAATAGGATAGGGCATTTTTTTATTTTGGGGGGGTTTGTTATTTTATTAGGGGGCTTAGATTAGGTGTAAGTAGCTTAAAATTGTTGTAATATTTTTAACATGTTTGTAACTTATTTTTTTATTTTTTGTAACTTAGCTTTTTTTTATTTTTTGTACTTTAGTTAGTTTATGTAATTGTATTTAATTGTAGTTATTTGTAGGTAGTTTATTTAATTAATTTAATGATAGTGTAGTATTAGGTTTAATTGTAACTTAGGTTAGGATTTATTTTACAGGTAATTTTGTATTTCTTTTAGCTAGGTAGTTATTAAATAGTTAATAACTATTTAATAACTATTCTAACTAGCTAAAATAAATACAAAGTTACCTGTAAAATAAATATAAATCCTAAGATAGCTATAATATAATTATTAATTATATTGTAGCTATCTTAGGGTTTATTTTACAGGTAAGTATTTAGTTTTAAATAGGAATAATTTATTAAAGTATAGTGTAGTGTTAGGTGTAATTGTAATTTAGGTTGGGATTTATTTCACAGGTACATTTCTCTTTATTTTAGCTAGGTAAGCTATTAAATAGTTAATAACTATTTAATAGTTATTGTACATGGTTAAAATAAATTGAAAGTTACCTGTAAAATAAATATAAATCCTAAGATAGCTAGAATATAATTATTATTTATATTGTAGCTATATTAGGGTTTATTTTAAAGGTAAGTATTTAGTTTTAAATAGGATTCATTTAGTTAATAAGAGTTAATTTATTTAGATTTATTTAATTAATATTTAAGTTAGGGGGGCGTTAGGGTTAGGGTTAGACTTAGGTTTAGGGGTTAATAATTTTATTACAGTGGCGGCGGCGTAGTGGGGGGCAGGATAGGGGTTAATAAATTTATTATAGGTGGCGACGGTGTAGGGGGGGCAGATTAGGGGTTAATAAATTTATTATAGGTGGCGACGGTGTAGGGGGGGCAGGATAGGGGTTAATAGGTATACTGTAGGTGGCAGCGGTGTCCGGGAGCGGCGGTTTTTAAGGGTTAATACATTTATAAGAGTTGCGGCAGGGTCTAGGAGCGGCGGTTTAGGGGTTAATACATTTATAAGAGTTGCGGCGGGGTCTAGGAGCGGCGGTTTAGGGGTTAATACATTTATAAGAGTTGCGGCGTGGTCTAGGAGCGGCGGTTTAGGGGTTAGTAACTTTATTTAGTTGCGGGAGGCTCCGGGGGCGCCGGTATAGGGATAGAACAGTGTAGTTTAGTGTGAGTGCTTAGTGACAGGCTAGCAATAAAGCTGGGAAAAAGCCGAAGGGCAGCGAGATCGGATGAGCGATAACTGTCATAGTCCGCTGCTCATCGCCCCGCGGCTTTTTGACAGCTTTATTTGATAACTTAGGCGTATTTTTTCAGGTCCGCGGCGGCGAAGGTAGGCGAGCTTAGGCGGGCGTATTGGGCCGGCGAAGTCAGAAAAGTAGACGGCTTGATAACTACCCCCCATAGTAACACATAATATATCTGTATATACACATAGTAACACATAAATATATATGTATATACACATAGTAACACATAAATATATATGTATATACACATAGTAACAGATAAATATATATGTATATACACATAATAACACATAAATATATATTTATATACACATAGTAACACATAAATATATATGTATATACACATAGTAACACATAAATATATATGTATATACACATACTAACACATAAATATATATGTATATACACATAGTAACACATAAATATATATGTATATACACTAATAACAGATAAATATATATGTATATACACATAGTAACACATAAATATTTACAACATGACGTATTGACATTCATTCACAAACAATCATTATGAATGTCAAAATGTCATGTATTGTAAATGAATCATTAGGCGAGCGGCTGCCCTGCTTTGAGCAGAGTATACTCAGGATGCGGGCGGCAGTACAGTCGCGACGCCGATGATGCTATTGACAGGCGGAAGTTTTTTCTGCTTAAACATGTTAATTTGTTCAGCTTGGTGAAGTGCGGGATTTATGGCTGACATTGGCCGGTTCTCTCCGTGGGTTCCGTCTTACGTCTACTACTTGCCGGGAACCAGGCGAGGTTAACAGGGCCTATTAACCCATTATGACAATGTCCTTAATTTAATAAAGTGCTAGGTAGAACACTCTCACTGAATGCTATAGGTGTGCCCATGCTTTTTGGCTCGTTCTGGAGAATATAAAAAAACAGAAATCTAGATCGCAAACCGATACGAACTCACAAATATTACATAACGTTTATCTGAGCATGTATGCTTATGTTAGGTTACAACGGTTACAATATAAAAACAGATTGACCTATATTTGTAGTGCAGTCATATTGTAATTTTAAGTATTTTATGAATAAAGAAAAAACAAACTCAATAAGGATAGTGATGTACCTAAAAAAAGAAAGTAAATTGTACTAAATAAATCATTTCCATGTCAACTCTCCTCAGATGCACTCAAAGCTAACCCAACATCCCGCCTTTTTTCAAGTAATAGAAGTACCCCCAAATAATACTGGACAGCATTTTATGTAAAAAGCACTGAATGAAAATAGGAAAGAAGTAAGCTTTGTGACTACCGCTAGGCCGGGAACCAAGCCATGATAGGCAGCTCATTACAGTAAGTACAATAAAACTTACCTTCAAATTCATGCTGAAAAAAAATATTTTAAAAACCAAAATATTAAGCTGAAATGTTCTACCAAATATCCATTTTACATTACTTCAGAAATGTATGCGGCAAATCCACTATGCATGGGCGAAATTCTCCCAATTTAATTGTTTCCCTTACTGGCCTGAACAGATGGGATGTGCAGTGCTGTTTAGCAGTCATGAAGATTCCTCTTAGACCAAGGTGCATGACAACAGAAGACAGCAGGAAAGATCCAAGCTGTATAGCAGTAGGGCTGGGGCTCAAGTCTGGAATATAACAACCTAACTTTATGAGTGAGGGAGAGGATTGCAATTTAGTACAAGAGAGCGTGAACAAACAAGGGAGAGGAATGGATAGAAGGCGAGGAAATTGTGAAGAATTGTGTGAGTGCGTGATGTGTATACATAAAAACGGATGTAATAAATAAGTCTCAGCTGTATAGTTTGTATGAGGCATGGCATGACAGCACAGTATGTGTGTGTGTGTGTGTGTGTGTATATATATATATATATGCTGTATTAGGCTACTACATACAGTATGTGTGTGTGTGTGTGTGTGTATATATATATATATATGCTGTATTAGGCTACTACATACAGTATGTGTGTGTGTGTGTGTGTGTATATATATATATATGCTGTATTAGGCTACTACATACAGTATGTGTGTGTGTGTGTGTATATATATATATATATGCTGTATTAGGCTACTACATACAGTATGTGTGTGTGTGTGTGTGTGTATATATATATATATGCTGTATTAGGCTACTACATACAGTATGTGTGTGTGTGTGTGTGTGTGTATATATATATATATGCTGTATTAGGCTACTACATACAGTATGTGTGTGTGTGTGTGTGTGTATATATATATATATGCTGTATTAGGCTACTACATACAGTATGTGTGTATGTGTGTGTGTATATATATATATATATATGCTGTATTAGGCTACTACATACAGTATGTGTGTGTGTGTGTGTGTGTATATATATATATATATGCTGTATTAGGCTACTACATACAGTATGTGTGTGTGTATGTGTATGTGTATATATATATGCTGTATTAGGCTACTACATACAGTATGTGTGTGTGTGTGTGTATATATATATATATATATATATATGCTGTATTAGGCTACTACATACAGTATGTGTGTGTGTGTGTGTGTGTATATATATATATATATGCTGTATTAGGCTACTACATACAGTATGTGTGTATGTGTGTGTGTGTATATATATATATATATGCTGTATTAGGCTACTACATACAGTATGTGTGTGTGTGTGTGTGTATATATATATATATATGCTGTATTAGGCTACTACATACAGTATGTGTGTGTGTGTGTGTGTATATATATATATATATGCTGTATTAGGCTACTACATACAGTATGTGTGTGTGTATGTGTGTGTGTATATATATATATATATATATATGCTGTATTAGGCTACTACATACAGTATGTGTGTGTGTGTGTGTGTATATATATATATATATATATATGCTGTATTAGGCTACTACATACAGTATGTGTGTGTGTGTGTGTGTGTATATATATATATATATGCTGTATTAGGCTACTACATACAGTATGTGTGTGTGTGTGTGTGTGTGTATATATATATATATGCTGTATTAGGCTACTACATACAGTATGTGTGTGTGTGTGTGTGTATATATATATATATATGCTGTATTAGGCTACTACATACAGTATGTGTGTATGTGTGTGTGTATATATATATATATATATATGCTGTATTAGGCTACTACATACAGTATGTGTGTGTGTGTGTGTGTATATATATATATATATATGCTGTATTAGGCTACTACATACAGTATGTGTGTGTGTATGTGTGTGTGTATATATATATATATATATGCTGTATTAGGCTACTACATACAGTATGTGTGTGTGTGTGTGTGTATATATATATATATATGCTGTATTAGGCTACTACATACAGTATGTGTGTGTGTGTATATATATATATATATGCTGTATTAGGCTACAATGTGTGATTTTGTAAAATTATGGGATGGTGGTGTGCCGCAGGATTTTTTAATGTAAAAAAATGTGCCACAGCGAAATAAAGGTGGAAAATCCCTGATCTAGCCCTATATATTTATATATATCCCAAAGCAAATAGACAAGCATGGGAGTCGTCTATCATTAAATGTAGCCACATCTGGTCTCCTATGTAAAGGAATCAGGGATAGTTCAGCAGCTCATCAAACACCTGGAGGAGTTCCAATAGCTGCCGGGATTAGAAGCTGTTGCACTTCAGCAGAAATTCTGTTTCACAGCAGCAAGTTTTTTATCAGATCCATAAACCTGTAATGCAGTTACATCTGAGATCCATAATTCTAGGTACAGTTGCGCAGTTTAAAGGGACAGTCAACACTAAAATTGTTATTGTTTAAAAAGATAGATAACTTTACTGCTCATTCCCCAGCTTTGCACAAACAACATTGTTATATTAATATACTTTATAACCTTTAAACCTCTAGCTTTCTGCCTGTTTCTAAGCCACTACTGACAGCCTCTTATCATATGCTGCCATATAGATACCATTGTGTTCACGCCCATGGAGTTAGCACAAGCACTAATTGGCTAAAATGAAAGTCAATAGATAATAAATAAATAAAAAGTCTGTGATCAGGGGGCTGTCAGAAGATGCTTAGATACAAGGTAATCACAGAGATAAAAAGTATATTAATATAACTTTGTTGGTAATGCAAAACTGGGGAATGGGTAATAAAGGGATTTTCTATCTTTTGAAACAACAACAATTCTGGTGTAGACTGTCCCTTTAACCCGAAGCACTAGGGAGCTGTCCACACTGACTTGGTGCTGAACAGAGGGGACCTTTAGACATATTTATAGGCATTAAATATAAGTGCCCTGCAGGCCACATGGAAATACAAACACAATCTTGGGACCAATTTTTTTTATGCACATTTTCATTTTTGTTGCCTCATCAGACACACAGCAAGGCACTAATTTTGTTTATACTCCGTTACAAAGTGGCTATTTGCATTTACAATCGGTTAAAATAAGTGCATGTATTATGTGTTAATATTTAATGAAACATGATGTGCCATATTAATTTAAATATAACTATCTCTAAAAGCGCCTTGCGATTAATGCAAACAGACTGTGCAGAAAAGCCGAGACATATATCAGCATTTCGCTTGTATGAATAATTATTGTTAATTAATCAAAATATATGAGCAGCCCCAGTGTTAATTTGAATTGCAATTAGCATGAAATGATTTGCTGGGGTTTATGGGGCTTCTCCAGGGCTGGGTATAAGGTGTGATGGGTAAGGAAATATAGGGGCGACTCTTAAACAAAGAGCAGGAATGAAAGGGTTAAATAGCTCAGGAATTCATGGAAGCAAAATATCAAGAGACAGAGTAAAACCAGGAAGAATGTATATATTTATATATGCACAAAACACGGACTGCGCTCACAGTCTGAGGCTGTGATGTGTAAGCTGATCAGCATCAGTCTTCCCTCTAAGGCCAGTTTTGTGAGTGACCCAGCAGGGAAACAGTTCATTAGAGCAATTAGGAAACACTACAAAGTGCAGACTGCAAGGTGTGGTTCCCTTATTAAAGGGACACTCAAGTCAAATCTTTCATGTTTAGATAGAGCATGAAATGTTAGACATCTTTCCAATTTACTTCCATTAACAAAATGTGCACAGTCTTTTTATATTTACACTTTTTGAGTCACCAGCTCCTACTGAGCATGTGCAAGAATTCACAGAATAAATGTATATGCATTTGTGATTGGCTGACGGCGGTCACATGATACAGGGGGAGTGGGAATAGACGCAACTTTTAAATTTGTCAGTAAAAAAATCTACTGCTCATTTGAAGTTCAGACTAAGGTGAATATTTATCAAAGCCTCAACCGCAAATACGCCGGAATTCCACAGCGTAATTGTTGCGAGATCCGACCTAGTTATCAAAGCCTACAGACCGTCAAATGTTGAAATTTGTGACGTAACATACGATCCGCCGGTCTCAATCCGATGCAGATCGATGCTTACGTCATTACAGATGTTCCAAATAGACATTCGCCTCTATTTGACACCTTTTCCCAGTTATCAAACTTTTAACAGGTACGCTCGCGGCTATTCCAGCCCAGCATACCTGGTTTTCAATCCGCCACCCTGGAAGCCGTGGATGCCATAGAAATCAATGTGAGTCTGAAAGCAGCGAAAGCTTATGTTCGATGCTGCCAGATATCCCATTGATTTATATGGTTGAAAACAAGTTACGTTTATGCCTAACACCCTAACATAAACCCAGAGTCTAAACACCGCTATTCTGCCGCCCCCGACATCGCCGCCACCTAAATAAAATGTATTAACCCCTAAATCTCTGGCCTCCCACATCACCACCACTAACTAAACCTATTAACCCCTAAACCATCAGCCCCCCACATCGCAAAAAACTAAATTAAGCTATTAACCCCTAAACCTAACAACCCCCTAACTTAAAATTAAAATTACAACATCCCTATCTTAAAATAAATTTAAATTTACCTCTAGAATTAAAATAAACTATTTTAAACTATTAATTAACCTACGCTAACTATTAATTAAACTACCAATTAAATAAACTAAATTACATATTAAAGAAACCTAACCCTACTCAAATTATTTAAATATACTATTAAACATTATTAAAAGTACTAAATTACAGAAAAAAACAAACACTGTTACAAAAAAAACACTAAATTACGAAAAATAAAAAACCACATTATCAAAAATAAAAAAGAATTACACCTAATCTAATAGCCCTATGAAAATAAAAAAGCCCCCCAAAATATTAAAAAAACCTATCCTACAATAAACTACCAATGGCCCTTAAAAGGGCCTTTTGCGGGGCATTGCCCCAAAGATATCAGCTCTTTTACCTGTAACAAAAATACATACACCCCCCAACAGTGAAACCCACCACCCACACAACCACCTCCCCCAAATAAAAAAAATTATCTAAAATAACCTATGCTCCCCATTGCCCTGAAAAGGGCATTTGTATGGGCATTGCCCTTAAAAGTGCATTTAGCTCTTTAACTGCCCATACCCTAATCTAAAAATAAACCCCACCCAAAAAACCCTTAAAAAAACCTAATACTAACCCCCGACGATCCACTTACAGTTCTTGAAGTCACACTTGAAGGATCCATCCGGAGCCGGAGAAGTCCTCATCCAGGCGGCAAGAAGTCTTCATCCATCTGGCGCGAAGCGGGTCCATCCTGAAGACATCCGGCGCAGAGTATCCTCTTCATACGGTAGCCGCCGTAAACGGGAACTTTGATGCAAGCGACGTCATCCAAGATGGCATCCCTTGCATTTCTATTGGCTGAAAGATTTCAATCAGCCAACAGGATTAGAGCTGCTAAAATCATATTGGCTGTTCCAATCAGCCAATAGAACTAGAGATGCTAAAATCCTATTGGCTGTTCTTTTTTATTTTTGATAATTTGGTTTTTAATTTTTCGTAATTTAGTGTTTGGCTTTTTTTGCAACTTAGTGTTTGTTTTTATCTGTAATTTAGTAATTTGTAATAAAGTTTAATAGTATATTTAATTAATTTGAGTAGGGTTAGGTTTTTTAATATGTCATTTAATTTATTTAATTGGTAGTTTAATTTAATTGTAGGATAATAGTTAGGGTAGGTTAATTAATAGTTTAAAATAGTTTATTTTAATTCTACAGGTAAGTTTAAAGTTATTTGAAGATAGGGATGAGGTAATTTTAATTTAAAGTTAGCGGGTTGTTAGGTTTAGGGGTTAATAGCTTAATTTAGTTTATGGCGATGTGGGGGGCTGACAGTTTAGGGGTTAATAGGTTTAGTTAGTGGTAGTGATGTGGGAGGCCAGAGGTTTAGGGGTAAATATGTTTATTTAGTGGCGGCGGTGGCGGGGATCGGCGGGAATAGACGCAAGATCGATGACTATAAGTTAACAACAGTCCGATGCTCATCGCCCCGTATTTGGTGCGCGTCTTTTTGCCGGCTTTTTTAAAAAATATAGAGAGCGTATTGAGATACGCGGCCACGATGTTAGGCGATGTTAAGCGAGTGTACTGGTGCCGGCGAATGCAACATAGTTGACAGCTTGATAAATATTCCCCAATGTAACAAATGGAACTTACAAGTTCAGATGAGTGAAAAATGACACAAGTATCGAGCAATTTGATTATGATGCGTGCTATATATGTGAGGTAAGCACCATATACTGATGTGTGCTGTAAGTGTGAGGTAAGTACCATATACTGATGTGTGCTGTTGATGTGTGAGGTAAGTACCATATACTGATGTATGCTGTATGTGTAAGTTAAGTACCATATACTGATGTGTGCTGTATGTGTGAGGTAAGTATCATATACTGATGTGTGCTGTATGTGTGAGGTAAGTGCCATATACTGATGTGTGCTGTATGTGTGAGGTAAGTATCATATACTGATGTGTGCTGTATGTGTGAGGTAAGTGCCATATACTGATGTGTGCTGTATGTGTGAGGTAAGTACCATATACTGATGTGTGCTGTATGTGTGAGGTAAGTACCATATACTGATGTGTGCTGTATGTGTGAGGTAAGTACCATATACTGATGTGTGCTGTATGTGTGAGGTAAGTATCATATACTGATGTGTGCTGTATGTGTGAGGTAAGTATCATATACTGATGTGTGCTGTTGATGTGAGGTAAGTACTATATACTGATGCATGCTGTATATGTGAGGTAAGTACCATATACTGATGCGTGCTATATATGTGAGGTAAGTACCATATACTGATGTGTGCTGTTGATGTGAGGTAAGTACCATATACTGATGTGTGCTGTTGATGTGAGGTAAGTACTTTATACTGATGCATGCTGTATGTGTGAGGTAAGTACCATATACTGATGCGTGCTATATATGTGAGGTAAGTACCATATACTGATGTGTGCTGTATGTGTGAGGTAAGTACCATATACTGATGTGTGCTGTATGTGTGAGGTAAGTACCATATACTGATGCGTGCTATATATGTGAGATAAGTACCATATACTGATGTGTGCTGTATGTGTGAGGTAAGTACCATATACTGATGTGTGCTGTATGTGTGAGGTAAGTACCATATACTGATGTGTGCTGTATGTGTGAGGTAAGTATCATATACTGATGTGTGCTGTATGTGTGAGGTAAGTACCATATACTGATGTGTGCTGTATGTGTGAGGTAAGTATCATATACTGATGTGTGCTGTATGTGTGAGGTAAGTATCATATACTGATGTGTGCTGTATGTGTGAGGTAAGTACCATATACTGATGCGTGCGGTATGTGTGAGGTAAGTACCATATACTAATGCGTGCTGTATGTGTGAGGTAAGTACCATATATGATGCATGCTGTATGTGTGAGGTAAGTACCATATACTGATGTGTGCTGTATGTGTGAGGTAAGTATCATATACTGATGTGTGCTTTATGTGTAAGGTAAGTACCATATACTGATGTGTGCTGTTGATGTGAGGTAAGTACCATATACTGATGTGTGCTGTTGATGTGAGGTAAGTACTATATACTGATGCATGCTGTATGTGTGATGTAAGTACCATATACTGATGCATGCTGCTTGTGTGAGGTAAGTACCATATACTGATGTGTGCTGTTGATGTGAGGTAAGTACTATATACTGATGCATGCTGTATGTGTGAGGTAAGTACCATATACTGATGCATGCTGCTTGTGTGAGGTAAGTACCATATACTGATGCATGCTATATATGTGAGGTAAGTACCATATACTGATGTGTGCTGTATGTGTGAGGTAAGTACCATATACTGATGTGTGCTTTTGATGTGAGGTAAGTACTATATACTGATGCATGCTGTATGTGTGAGTTAAGTACCATATACTGATGTGTGCTGTATGTGTGAGGTAAGTACCATATACTGATGTTTGCTGTTGATGCGAGGTAAGCACCATATACTGATGTGTGCTGTATGTATGAGGTAAGTACCATATACTGATGCGTGCTGTTGATGTGAGATAAGTACTATATACTGATGCATGCTGTATGTGTGAGGTAAGTACCATATACTGATGCATGCTATATGTGTGAGGTAAGTACCATATACTGATGTGTGCTATATATGTGAGGTAAGTACCATATACTGATGCGTGCTGTATGTGTGAGTTAAGTACCATATACTGATGTGTGCTGTTGATGTGAGGTAAGTACCATATACTGATGCGTTCTGTATATGTGAGGTAAGTATCATATAATTATGTGTGCTGTATGTGTGAGATAAGTACCATATACTGATGTTTGCTGTTGATGTGAGGTAAGTACCATATACTTATGTTTGCTGTATGTGTGAGGTAAGTACTATATACTGATGCAGGCTGTATGTGTTAGGTAAGTAACATATACTGATGCATGCTGTATGTGTGAAGTAAGTACCATATACTGATGTGTGCTATATATTTGAGGTAAGTACCATATACTGATGCATGCTGTATGTGTGAGGTAAGTACCATATACTGATGTTTGCTGTTGATGCGAGGTAAGCACCATATACTGATGTGTGCTGTATGTATGAGGTAAGTACCATATACTGATGCGTGCTGTTGATGTGAGATAAGTACTATATACTGATGCATGCTGTATGTGTGAGGTAAGTACCATATACTGATGCATGCTATATGTGTGAGGTAAGTACCATATACTGATGTGTGCTATATATGTGAGGTAAGTACCATATACTGATGTGTGCTGTATGTGTGAGGTAAGTACCATATACTGATGTGTGCTGTATATGTGAGGTAAGTACCATATACTGATGCATGCTGTATATGTGAGGTAAGTACCATATACTGATGTGTGCTGTATATTTGAGGTAAGTACCATATACCGATGCGTGCTGTATGTGTGAGGTAAGTACCATATACTGATGCGTGCTGTATGTGTGAGGTAAGTACCATATACTGATGCGTGCTGTATATGTGAGGTAAGTACCGTATACTGATGCGTGCTGTATATGTGAGGTAAGTACCATATACTGATGCGTGCTGTATGTGTGAGGTAAGTACCATATCCTGATGCGTGCTGTATGTGTGAGGTAAGTACCATATACTGATGCATGCTGTATGTCCGAGGTAAGTACCATATACTGATGCGTGCTGTATATGTGAGGTAAGTACCATATATTGATGCATGCTGTATATGTGAGGTAAGTACCATATACTGATGCATGCTGTATGTGTGTGGTAAGTACCATATACTGATGCATGCTGTATGTGTGAGGTAAGTACCATATACTGATGCATGCTGTATGTGTGAGGTAAGTATCATATACTGATGTGTGCTGTATGTATGAGGTAAGTACCATATACTGATGCGTGCTGTATATGTGAGGTAAGTACCATATACTGATACATGCTGTATATGTGAGGTAAGTACCATATACTGATGCATGCTGTATGTGGGAGGTAAGTACCATATACTGATGCATGCTGTATGTATGAGGTAAGTACCATATACTGATGCATGCTGTGTGTGTGAGGTAAGTACCATATACTGATGTGTGCTGTATGTGTGAGGTAAGTACCATATACTGATGTGTGCTGTATGTGTGAGGTAAGTACCATATACTGATGTATGCTGTATATGTGAGGTAAGTACTATATACTGATGCGTGCTGTATGTGTGAGGTAAGTACCATATACTGATTCATGCTGTATGTGTGAGGTAAGTACCATATACTGATGCATGCTATATGTGTGAGGTAAGTACCATGATGCATGCTGTATGTGTGAGGTAAGTATCATATACTGATGCGTGCTGTATGTGTGATGTAAGTACCATATACTGATGCATGCTGTATGTGTGAGGTAAGTACCATATACTGATGCATGCTATATGTGTGAGGTAAGTACCATGATGCATGCTGTATGTGTGAGGTAAGTATCATATACTGATGCATGCTGTATGTGTGAGTTAAGTACCATATAGTGATGCATGCTGTATGTGTGAGGTAAGTAGTATATACTGATGCATGCTGTATGTGTGAGGTAAGTACTATATACTGATGCATGCTGTATGTGTGAGGTAAGTACCATATACTGATGCATGATGTATGTGTGAGGTAAGTAGTATATACTGATGCGTGCTGTATGTGTGAGGTAAGTAGTATATACTGATGCATGCTGTATGTGTGAGGTAAGTACCATATACTGATGCATGCTGTATGTGTGAGGTAAGTACCATATACTGATGCATGCTGTATGTGTGAGGTAAGTACCATATACTGATGCATGCTGTATGTGTGAGGTAAGTAGTATATACTGATGCGTGCTGTATGTGTGAGGTAAGTAGTATATACTGATGCATGCTGTATGTGTGAGGTAAGTACCATATACTGATGCATGCTGTATGTGTGAGGTAAGTACTATATACTGATGCATGCTGTATGTGTGAGGTAAGTACCATATACTGATGCTTGCTGTATGTGTGAGGTAAGTAGTATATACTGATGCATGCTGTATGTGTGAGGTAAGTAGTATATACTGATGCGTGCTGTATGTGTGAGGTAAGTAGTATATACTGATGCATGCTGTATGTGTGAGGTAAGTAGTATATACTGATGCGTGCTGTATGTGTGAGGTAAGTAGTATATACTGATGCATGCTGTATGTGTGAGGTAAGTACTATATACTGATGCATGCTGTTGATGTGAGGTAAGTACCATATAGTGATGCGTGCTGTATGTATGAGGTAAGTACCATATACTGATGCATACTGTATGTGTGAGGTAAGTACCATATACTGATGCATGCTGTATGTGTGAGGTAAGTACCATATACTGATGCATGCTGTATGTATGAGGTAGTACCATATACTGATGCATGCTGTATGTGTGAGGTAAGTAGTATATACTGATGCATGCTGTATGTGTGAGGTAAGTAGTATATACTGATGCATGCTGTATGTGTGAGGTAAGTACCATATACTGATGCATGCTGTATGTGTGAGGTAAGTACCATATAGTGATGCGTGCTGTATGTATGAGGTAAGTGCCATATAGTGATGCATACTGTATGTGTGAAGTAAGTACCATATACTGATGCATGCTGTATGTTTGAGGTAAGTACCATATACTGATGCATGCTGTATGTATGAGGTACGTACCATATACTGATGCATGCTGTATGTGTGAAGTAAGTACCATATAGTGATGCGTGCTGTATGTGTGAGGTAAGTAGTATATACTGATGCATGCTGTATGTGTGAAGTAAGTAGTATATACTGATGCATGCTGTATGTGTGAGGTAAGTAGTATATACTGATGTATGCTGTATGTGTGAGGTAAGTACCATATACTGATGCATGCTGTATGTGTGAGGTAAGTAGTAGTTTGTTTGTGAGCAAGAAGGAGCCGTTGTATTTTGTTGTTATTGAATCTCAGGCATCTGCTGGTTACAAATCACAGTCAGTTCTGTGAGACAGCGACCGCCCCTCCCATTGATAGAACCCAGTGGCTTCCTAACGTTTACCCCTCTGGGTCAGTTCCATTTCAGGTCCTCGCCTCATTATAAAATGCCCTGTATAGATTAAGGGCCGGAGACCTTTTACTTTCTTCTAGTTCTGCTAAATTGTTGTTATATAAATAATTATCTGCAGACAATTAGGTGATTAGGAAGCTACTTAAAGAGTAAACGTGTTGCAATCAGTTTTAATTCGCTTATGAATACAGCGTATTTTGTTTTTAACCCATTTATATCAATACGTAGAGCCCCTGTTTGTAGCTGAGATTGATACGTCACAAACAAATTACATAAGAAACCATGACCGAGACTACAAATTGTGCGCCAAACCCGGTGCGTAAATAACGCAAAAATAATAGCAGTACTGCATTTTTCATAGCACTGCCATTACAAGTTACAAAAAACCTTCTTTTGTTGTGCGGTATGGTGCGATAAGCTTAATACCGCACAAAAGCCAAGGCCTGACTTGACGTGCTCGTGCACGTATCCCCCCATAGACATCAATAGAGAAAAACTAACACCTGCGATTGCAGAATGTCGATTGCTGTAACGCATTCCCCATTGATGTCTATGGAGATGAGAAAGTTTTGTTTAAATCTAACAACCTAACATAAATCCCTAGTCTAAATACCCTTAATCCGCTACCCCCGACATCGCCAACACTAAATTAACCTATTAACCCCTAATCCGCTACCCCCGACATCGCCAACACTAAATAAACCTATTAACCCCTAATGCACCACACACCTGCATTGCCAACACTAAATAAATTTATTAACCTCTAATCCGCTGCCCACCCGCATCGCCAACACTAAATAAACCTATTAACCCCTAATCCACGCCCCCCCCCCCCGCATTACATATACTAACCTAAACCGATTAACCCCTAATCTGTTGCCCACCCGCATGGCTAACACTTAAATAAAACTATTAACCCCCGCATCACATATACTAAACTAATCCGATTAACCCCTAAAACGCCAAACACCCAAATTGCGACTACCTAAATTAAACTATTAATCCTTAAACCTAACACCCGCTAACTTTAAATTAAAGTTATAATAAAACTACCTTAAAATAAATAAAAACTTACCTGTGAAATAAAAAGAAACTATGCTAAAACTATAAATAAAGCTAATATTACTGTTTAAAAAAATAAAATATACCATAAAACCTAAATTACAAAAAATTAAAAAACCCAAACACTACGAAAAAACAACTAACATTACATAAAATAACAGTCTAAAATTACGAAAAATAAAAAAATCGAAGATTACAAAAAACAATAAACGAAATTAACCAAAATAAAAATATTAAACCCAATCTAATACCCCTATAAAAAAAAGCCACCCAAAATAAAATCACCAACTAATCTAATACAAAACTATCAATAGCCCTTAAAAGGGCCCTTTGTCCTAAGTTTTACAGCTCTTTTACATTAAAAAATGTCGGGGTTACACTTAGGTTTTGTTTTTTTGGGGTGTATTTTTTTTTTAGATTAGGGATTTTTTTTTGTTTTTTTAATGGGCACTAAAGAGCTGATTGCCCTTTTAAGGGCAATGCCCATACAAATGCCACTTTAGGGGCAATGGGTATCTTAGGTTTTTTTAGAGTTTGGATTTTTTTGTTTTGGGGGGTTCGGTGGGAGGGGTTTTTTTTACTATTAGGGGTAATTTGTATTTTTTATGTAAAAGAGCTGTAAAACTTAGGGCAAAAGGTCTTTTTAAGGGCTATTGGTATTTTAGTGTTAGATTAGGGGGTGTTTTTATTTTGGGGTGGTTTTTTGTTTTATAGGGGTATTAGATTAGGTTTAATTTTTTTATTTTGGATAATTTTGTTTATTATTTTTTGTAATCTTAGATTTATTTTTTTTTCATAATTTTACACTTTTTTATTTTTGGTATATTTTATTTTTTAAAAATAGTAATGTTAGGTTTCGGTTCGCTTCGGACCGATTCATATTTTTTCTAATTTTGTTTCTGATCAATTCGAATTCGGATACATTCGAATGGATTCGTTTCAGATTCATTCGGATTAGAATAAATTTGGATGTATTCAGATGTATGCGTTTCTGATTCGGAAGTTCGGTAAGTGTTATGTTGATTCAGATGGTTCCAAGTTACACAAATGGAATTATTTCACTGTTCTATCTCACTAAATCTCACTAAATTTCATTTTTATACTGAATTGTGATTAGTCCATGGCCATTCCAAAAAAAAAAAAGAATAAATCTGAATTAAATCAGATCTATTTGTTACAAATGCATTCGGATTTTTTCAGCGGTATAGCCGTACTGCACACAACTTGTAATCTAGGTGTATATGACACAGTGGTGACTCAGGTATATCAAGTGGGTCCTTGTAAGGAATTCCAAAGCTAAAACTAATTTGTACACATTAGCCGATTTATTCACTATTTATGGTGGTGCTTAATAAGCATTTTATAACTTAATGATTAATATAGATTCATGATATCCCAATTAATCATAACCATTAATCTAATAAGTAACGAACCTGCAAACACAATTAGATTTAAAGGCACATATTCCATTAGTGTAGGAATCTCCTGGTTTGGGATTTGATATTTATTTTTAACTGTGTATGATAAATAGATATGGTGGGTGTGAACTTGCACCTATGTATGCTTAGGAGCAGGCGCTGAGGATTAAAGGGACATAAACCACAACATTTTTATTACCTAATTTGTTTTGTTCTCCAGGCATCCTTTGTTGAAAAGCATACCTAGATAGGCTCAGGGGCTTGGAGCTGATTGGTGGTTGCACATATGCCTCTTGACATTGGTGTAAAGCTAATTTCCAGTAGTGCATTGATGCTCCTTCAATGAAGGATACCAAAGAATGAAGTAAAACTTGTTATAGAAGTAAATTTGCTTAAAATGAAGTCATGACGACTTTGGGTTTCATGTCCCTTGAAGGAGTTGGCACCAGGGTTAATCGGGGCCCTTTACATGACACAGGTTAGTGACACAGTGACCCAGGGAAATCACAGGACTAGTGATGTCACCTATACCCCTTGTAACTGGTTATCATAACATAGTAACACAGCAGACAGAAGTCCATTAAAGGGACACTGAACCCAAATTGTTTTTTTCATGATCCAGATAGAGCAGCAATTTTAGGCAACTTCTAATTTACTCCTATTATCATTTTTTCTTTGTTCTCTTGCTATCTTTATTTGAAAAAGCAGGAATGTAAGTTTACGAGCCAGCCCATTTTTGGTCCAGCACCTGAGTAGCGCTTGCTGATTGGTGGCTAAATGTAGCCACCAATCAGCAAGCTGTACCCAGGTGCTGAACCTGTTTTAGGCTGAGTCCTGAGCAAAGCTTTTTACCTGCGACAGGAAACAAGTTGTGAGCTATTGTCAAAGCATAAAAGGGGTAGAAAGGTCAAAAATGAAATGTGCCTTTAATTTGCAATATCCTTTCATTAGTAAATGTTTTACAGTTTATCAGCGGCATATGTACATATCCTGTGAGGGCACGTGCACCTTGTCAGAGAGCTGGCAGAGGTGTGTATTGCTTCTGAAGATGTCATTTGTGTCATACAAACCACTGCTGACCCTCTGAGAATTAGTAGTGTCTGAGTACTGGTGCACGTGCCCTCACAGGATATGTGCATATGCAGCACCTTTACAGAGAGCTGGCAGAGGTGTGTACTGCTTCTGATGATGTCATTTGTGTCATACAAACCACTGCTGACCCTCTGAGAAAGTGTTGTCTGAGTACTGGTGCACGTGCCCTCACAGGATATGTGCATATGCAGCACCTTTACAGAGAGCTGGCAGAGGTGTGTACTGCTTCTGATGATGTCATTTGTGTCATACAAACCACAGCTGACCCTCTGAGAAGGTGTAGTGTCTGAGTACTGGTGCACGTGCCCTCACAGGATATGTGCGTATGTGGCACCTTTACAGAGAGCTGGTAGAGGTGTGTACTGCTTCTGATGATGTCATTTGTGTCATACAAACCACTGCTGACCCTCTGAGAATTAGTAGTGTCTGAGTACTGGTGCACGTGCCCTCACAGGATATGTGCATATGCGGCACCTTTACAGAGAGCTGGCAGAGGTGTGTACTGCTTCTGATGATGTCATTTGTGTCATACAAACCACTGCTGACCCTCTGAGAAGGTGTTGTATGAGTACTGGTGCACGTGCGCTCACAGGATATGTGTATATCCTACAGTAATAACATTTACAAGAAGCTTTTGTGTTAATGGAAGTAAATTGCAGACTGATTATATTTCAAACTGAAGTGCACCGTGACCTCTCTAACCCTTATAGACATAAATCTCATATTAATATTAGATTTGCTTCGGTGACACTGGACGACATAAATACTCCTCTAGTGCAATAAACTCGTGCAGAAGATTCGCGCTCGCACCATTATCGCTCCGTTCCTTTTAATTGATTGGGAGCAGAGGAGTCGGTGTGATATATCCCTCAGTTGTGTTTAATTATTTAGCAACAATTAGTACAACAATGAACAATGTAAAGGAAGCCATTGTCAGTGCAATGAAAAGAAAATATGGCTGCTGGTTAGTGACACGTATACGGCCAGTGATATATTGTCTGCTGGTGACACAATTTGTCTCACAATGGTAAAGAAGGGTTTGTTTAACAAAGACAAAATACTTTGTGATTAGCTCTCGCCAGGGAGCTGAATTACGCTCACCCGGATAACAATAAGACATTAACCTCTTCTTTTCATGGCATTAAACATTCCCAAGCGCCAATTAACAGTCTCGCGGCTGGTGGGGGAGGAGGTCTGTCCTGTATCCAGGCTCGTGTCACTGCTAGTTTAATACGTTGTCATGAATTCATTTTGGGAGTTGTATTTTGCATATTACTGGTTGGTGCATCTCAGTGACACCTTCTGCGTCTTGTGATGAAGACAAGGAACGCGGTGACAAGCAGCAGCACCATCATCAGTAACAAATCCGAAAGGGGAGTGAGAGGACAATGATTTATCATTAGAGCGACTGTCATACAAGGGGCTGGGGAAAAGCTGTAAAATGAGAGATTTACAATGGTGTTAATACAGTGTGACAGACGTTGTCAGGAAGTAACACAATGCATCAAGCACGGGGCCACACCAGTCCCTCTATAGCTTTAGGCAGAGCCATTCCAATCCATTAGAAAACTCTGCAATAACCCATTTCTCACAATATTTCCAAATGCAATAACACCCCCTGCTCCTGACTTAGGGGCCTATTGATCAAACTACGTATGGAGCTTGATGCCCGTGTCTCAGGTGAACCTTCAGGCTCACCGGAAACGCAAGTTATGAAGCAGCGGTTTAAAGACCGCTGCTCCATAACCTGTCCGCCTGCTCTGAGGCGGCAGACAGAAATCGACAGAAATCAATCCGATCGAATATGATCGTTTGATTGACACCCCCTGCTACGCGAATCTGTAGGGGGCGGTATTGCACCAGCAGTTCACTAAAACTGCTGGTGCAATGATAAATGCTGAGAGTGTATGCTGTCGGCATTTATCGATGTGCAGCGGACATGAGCCGCAATATTGGATCATGTCCGCTCGCACAATAATAAATAGGCCCCATAGTAGCAACAATTCAACAATGCTATTCCAATCCAACAGAAAACACTTTTCCAACAGCTTTTCACTGGCGTATTGGACTTTTATAGAACTTTGTCTTCTTGTAAACTGATCTGACGTATCACGCGCACCATTTTATCAACAACAAGTACTTTACGTATTTGTGGCGAGGCTGATTCGCCTTAGTTATCAAGCCCTAGATACCGGCAAAAGTAGAATTTAGTGACGTAAGCTTTGATCCGCCGGACTCAGTCCGACACAGATCGATTCTTACGTCACTCCAGATGTTCCGCACACAAGTGCAGCACAATCTGACTACTTTTGCTAGTTATCAAAAAACTAGCAGGTACGCTCGGCACTTTTCCAGCCCAGCGTACCTGGTTTTCAAACCGCTGCCCTGGAGGCGGCGGATCCCATAGGAATCAATGGGAGTCTGACCATAGCAAAAGTACAAGTTCGCTGCTACCAGACATCCCATTGATTCCTATGGGAGCTGTCTACACCTAACACCCTAACATGTACCCCGAGTCTAAACACCCCTAATCTGTCCCCCCTACACCGCCGCAACTAAATAAAGTTATTACCCCCTAAACCGCCGCTCCCGGAGCCCACCGCCACTATAATAAACATGTTAACCAATAAAACCGCCGCTCCCGGACCCCGCCGCCACCTACATTATACCTATTAACCCCTATCCTGCCCCCTCTATACCGTCGCCACCTATAATAAAGTTATTAACCCCTATCCTGCCCCCCCTACACCGCCGCCACCTACATTATGTTATTAACCTCCACGATGCTGCCATCCAAACAAAATCAGAATTCATATCATGCCTATGTAAATATGCATGTGTTTTTGATAATTGATAGCCTAATTAGTATTGTGCATAATTAAAGAATAGCATAATTTGTATTGTGTATAATTAATTGATAGCATAATTGCTGTGCATTGTTTTCATTCTTTTCCTATCCTTTGTGTGAATGTGTTTTTCTTTTTCAAAATTGTAACATTTGCTGTGCATTGTTTTCATTCTTTTCCTATCCTTTGTGTGAATGTGTTTTTCTTTTTCAAAATTTTAACAATTGCTGTGCAGTGTTTTCATTCTTTTCCTATCCTTTGTGTAAATGTGTTTTTCATTTTCCAAAACTGTAACAATTGCTGTGCAGTGTTTTCATTCTTTAAAACCTAACCTAAGTTGCAATTACACCTAACACTACACTATAATTAAATAAATTCCCTAAACTAAATACAATTAAATACAAATAAATACAGTTATCTAAAGTACAAAAAAAAAAGAAACACTAAATTACAAAAAATAATAAAATAATTACAAGATTTTTAAACTAATTACACCTAATCTAATCCCCCTAACAAAATAAAAAAGCCCCTCTAAAATAAAAAAGCCCTACCCTACACTAAATTACAAATAACCCTTAAAAGGACCTTTTGCGGGGCATTGCCCCAAAGTAATCAGCTCTTTTACCTGTAAAAAAAAAATTACAACCCCCCCCCAACATTAAAACCCACCACCTACACAACCAACCCTACTCTAAAACCCACCCAATTCCCCCTTAAAAAAACCTAACACTAACCCCTTGAAGATCACCCTACCTTGAGAAGTCTTCACCCAACCGGGCCGAAGTCCTCCACGAAGCCAGCAGAAGTGGTCCTCCAGACGGGCAGAAGTGGTCCTCCAGACGGACAGAAGTCTTCATCCAGACGGCATCTTCTATCTTCATCCATCCGGCGCGGAGCGGCTCCATCTTCAAGATATCCGATGCAGAGCATCCTTTTCTTTCGACGTCTTCTTGATGTATGAATGTTCCTTTAAATGACGTCATCCAAGATGGCGTCCCTTGACTTCCGATTGGCTGATAGAATTCTATCAGCCAATCAGAATTAAGGTAGGAAAACTCCTATTGGCTGATGCAATCAGCCAATAGGATTGAAGTTCAATCCTATTGGCTGATCCAATCAGCCAATAGGATTGAGCTTGCATTCTATTGGCTGATTGGAACAGCCAATAAGATTTTTGCTACCTTTATTCTGATTGGCTGATAGAATTCTATCAGCCAATCGGAATTCAAGGGACGCCATCTTGGATGACATCATTTAAAGGAACATTTATTCATCAAGAAGACGTCGAAAGAAGAGGATGCTCCGCGTTGGATGTCTTGAAGATGTAGCCGCTAGCTTAGGGTTTATTTTATAGGTAAGTATTTTTAAATAGGAATTATTTAGTTAATGATAGTAATATTTATTTAGATATATTTAAATTATATTTAAGTTAGGGGGTGTTAGGGTTAGACTTAGGTTTAGGGGTTAATAAATTTAATATAGTGGCGGCGGTGTAGGGGGGTCAGATTAGGGGTTAATAAATATAATGTAGGTTGCAGCGGTGTAGGGGGGGCAGATTAGGGGTTATTAAATATAATATAGGTGGCGGTGGTGTAGGGGGCGGAAGATTAGGGGTTAATAAGTATAATGTAGGTGGCGGTGGGCTCCGGGAGCGGCGGTTTAGGGGTTAATAAGTTTAGTTGCGGCGGGGTCCGGGAGTGGCGGGATAGGGGTTAATAAGTTTTATTTAGGTGTCGGCGGTGTCGGGGTGGCAGATTAGGGGTTTATAATTATAATGTAGGTGGCGGCGGTGTAAGGGGGCAGATTAGGGGTGTTTAGACTCAGGGTACATGTTAGGGTGTTAGGTGTATACAGTCCCATAGGAATCAATGGGATATCGGGCAGCAGCGAGCATTGATTCCTATGGCATCCGCCGCCTCCAGGGCGGCAGATTGAAAACCAGATACGCTGGGCCGGAATAGTGGCGAGCGTACCTGGTAGACATTTGATAACTTCCAAAAGTAGTCAGATTGTGCCGAACTTGTGTTCAGAACATCTGTAGTGACGTAAGCATCAATCTGTGTCGGACTGAGTCCGGCGGATTATATGTTACGTCACCAAATTCTACTTTTGCCGGTTTGTAGGGTTTGATAACTAAGGCGAATCAGGTTTGCCACAAATACGCTAAGGGGGGGATTTGCGGTTGACGGCTTGATAAAAACATGCCACAGCATAATGAAAATGCAGACATAGCGCAATGAAAATGCAGACATAGCGCAATGAAAATGCTGACATAGTGCAATAAAAATGCAGACATAGGCCTCTAGTTATCAAGCCGTCAACCGCAAATACGCTGGAATTCCACAGCGTATTTGTGGGGAGGCTGATTCGCCGTAGTTATCAAGCCCTACAGCCCGGCAAAAGTAGAAATTAGTGACGTAACATACGATCCGCCGGACTCAGTCCGACACAGATCGATGGTTACGTCACTACAGATGTTCCGAACGCAAGTTCGGCACAATCTGACTACTTTTGCTAGTTATCAAAGAACAACCAGGTACCAGGGTGTTCAATCCGCCGCCCTGGAGGCGGCGGATCCCATAGGAATCAATGGGAGTCTAACAGCAGCGAAAGCTCATGTTCGCTGCTGCCCGATATCCCATTGATTCCTATGGGAAGTGTCTGCACCTAACACCCTAACATGTACCCCGAGTCTAAGCACCCCTAATCTGCCCCCCCTACACCGCCGCCACCTACATTATACTTATTAACCCCTAAACCGCCGCTCCCGGACCTCGCCGCTACTATAATAAATATATGAACCCCTAAACCGCTGCTCCCGGACCCCGCCGCCACCTAAATTATACCTATTAACCCCTAATCTTCCGCCCCACCTACATAAAGTTATTAACCCCTATCCTGCCGATCCCAGACCCCGTCGCAAATAAACGAATTGTTTAACCCTTAAACCGCCACACCCGGAGCCCTCCGCCACCTACATTACATTTATTAACCCCTATCCTGTCCCCCCCACACTGCCGCCACCTACAGTATATTGATTAACCCCTAATCTACCCCCTACACCGCCGCCAATATATTAAAAGAATTAACCCCAAAACCTAAGTCTAACCCTAACCGTAACACCCCCCCTAACTTAAATATTATTTAAATTAATCTAAATAAATATTCCTATAATTAAATAAATTAATCGTATTTAAAACTAAATACTTACCTATAAAATAAATACTAAGATAGCTACAATATAATTAATAATTACATTGTAGCTATTTTAGGGTTTATTTTTGTTTTACAGGCAACTTTGTATTTATTTTAACTAGGTACAATAGTTGTTAAATAGTTAATAACTATTTAATAGCTACCTAGTTAAAATAATTACAAATTTACCTGTAAAATAAATCCTAACCTAAGTTACAAATACACCTACACTATCAATAAACTAATTAAATAAATTAACTACAATGATCTAAATTAAAATACAATTAAATAAACTAAACTATATTACAAAAACAAACACTAAAAATAAAAAAATATTACAAGAAGTTTAATCTAATTACACCTAATCTAAGCCCCCTAATAAAATAAAAAAAGCCCCCAAAATAATAAAATTCCCTATCCTAAACTAAATTACAAAGTAACCAGCTCTTTTACCAGCCCTTAAAAGGGCTTTTTGCGGGGCATTGCCCCAAAGTAATCAGCTCTTTTACCTGTAAAAAAAAAAATACAATACCCCCCCAACATTACAACACACCACCCACTCACCCCTACTCTAAAACCCACCTGATCCCCTCTTAAAAAAACCTAACACTGCCCCATTGAAGATCACCCTACCTTGAGCCGTCTTCAGCAAGCCGGGCCGAACTATTCATCCGATCCGGGCACAAGTGGTCCTCCAGCCGGGCAGAAGAGGTCCTCCATCCAGCAGAAGTCTTCATCCAAGCGGCATCTTCTATCTTCATCAGTCTTCATCCAAGCGGCATCTTCTATCTTCATCCTTCAGGCGATGAGCAGCTCCATCTTGAAGACCTCTGGCGCGGAGCATCCAGGCCGATGACTACCCGACGAATGATGGTTCCTTTAAATGACGTCATCCAAGATGGTGTCCCTCGAATTCCGATTGGCTGATAGGATTCTATCAGCCAACCGGAATTAAGGTAGGAAAAATCCAATTGGCTGATGTAATCAGCCAATCGGATTGAAGTTCAATCCGATTGGCTGATTGGATCAGCCAATAGAATTGACCTCGCATTCTATTGGCTGATCCAATCAGCCAATCGGAATGAACTTCAATTAAATCAGCCAATTAAATTGAACTAAATTGAACGGAATGAACTTCAATTAAATCAGCCAATCGGATTTTTCCTACCTTAATTCGAGGAACAAAATCTTGGATCATTTAAAGGAACCGTCATTCGTCGTGTAGTCGTCGGCCTGGAAGGATGCTCCGCGCCGGAGGTCTTCAAGATGGAGCTGCTCATCGCCGGAAGGATGAAGATAGAAAATGCCACTTGGATGAAGACTTCTGCCCGGCTGGAGGACCACTTGTGCCCGGATCGGATGAAGAGTTCGGCCCGGCTGGGTGAAGACGGCTCAAGGTAGGGTGATCTTCTATGGGGTAGTGTTAGGTTTATTTAAGGGGGGATCTTTTTTTATTTCTTGTAATTTAGTGTTTGTTTTTGTTTTTGTAATATAGTATAGTTTATTTAATTGTATTTTAATTTAGATCTTTGTAGTTAATTTATTTAATTAGTTTATTGATAGTGTAGTGTAAGTTGTATTTGTAACTTTATTTTACAGGTAAATTTGTAATTATTTTAACTAGGTAGCTATTAAATAGTTATTAACTATTTAATAACTTTTGTACCTAGTTAAAATAAATACAAAGTTGCCTGTAAAATAAAAATAAATCCTAAAATAGCTACAATGTAATTATTAATTATATTGTAGCTATCTTAGGGTTTATTTTATAGGTAAGTATTTAGTTTTAAATAGGATTTATTTATTTAATTATTGGAATATTTATTTAGATTAATTTAAATAATATTTAAGTTAGGGGGGTGTTAGGGTTAGGGTTAGACTTTTGGTTTTGGGGTTAATTAATTTAATATATTGGTGGTGGTGTAGGGGGGGTAGATTAGGGGTTAATCAATGTACTGTAGGTGGTGGTGGTGGTGTAGGGGGGGCAGGATAGGGGTTAATAAATGTAATGTAGGTGGCGGAGGGCTCCGGGTGCGGCGGTTTAGGGGTTAAACAATTAATTTATTTGCGGCGAGGTCCGGGATCGGCAGGATAGGGGTTAATAACTTTATGTAGGTGGCAGTATAGGGGGTGGCAGATTAGGGGTTAATAGGTATAATGTGGGTGGCGGTGGGGTCTGGGAGCGGCGGTTTAGGGGTTCATATATTTATTATAGTGGCGGCGGGATCCGGGAGCGGCGGTTTAGGGGGTAATAAGTTTATTTAGGTGCGGGGGGCTCTGGGAGCGGCGGTTTAGGGGGTAAAACTGTATAGTATAGTGTGGGTGCTTAATGACAGGCTAGAAAGAAAGCTGCAAAGAAGCCGATGAGCAGCGAGATCGATGACTGTCAGTTAACAACAGTTCGCTGCTCATCCCTCTGTACTTGGTGCGCGGCTTTTTGACAGCTTTCTTGATAACTTTGGCGAACGTATTCAGGTCAGCGGCGGCGATGTTAGGCGAGCTTAGGCGAGCGTATTGGGGCCGTCGAATGCAGGTAAGTTGATGGCTTGATACATAGGGGCCATAGCGCAATGAAAACGCTGACGTAGTGCAATGAAAATTCAGACATAGCGCAATGAAAACGCTGACGTAGTGCAATGAAAATTCAGACATAGCGCAATGAAAACGCTGATGTAGCGCAATAAAAACGCTGATGTAGCGGAATGAAAAAACAGACATAGCGCAATGAAAACGCTGACGTAGTGCAATAAAAACGCAGACATAGCGCAATGAAAACACTGACATAGCGCAATGAAAAAGCATACATAGCGCAATGAAAACGCAAACATAGTGAAATGAAAAGGCAGACATAGTGCAATGAAAACGCTGATGTAGCGCAATGAAAACGCAGACATAGCGCAATGAAAATGCAGACGCAGACATAGTGCAATAAAAAGGCTGACATAGTGAAATGAAAAGGCAGCCATAGCGCATCATAGCAAACAATGTGATAACCATAGTATGATCATTTTATTAGCTAACTTCTTGTTTTAGCTAAAATCTGAAATAAATGTTTACTCATAGAAAGTATTAAATCTAAAGAAAAAGAAAAATGAAATACATAAATGTAGTCTGTTGTGTGCAGATTGATCAATAATTTTAAATATTTTATTAATTTAAACAACATAAAATAAAAATCTTATAGTTGTACCATGAGAAAATAATATTGTCTTTGTTATATAGTTCTATAGATGCACCAGCATAGACAACATACTATATATAGAGCAGTCGCCAGGGAGAGGAGTTTGCGCCACTGACATCTGCTCAGGCTCACAGGGCAAATACGCCAGAGGTTGGTATTAATGTTCCAACACCTGGAGGATTAAAGAGGAAGTGACAAGAAAGATAACAATACACAATGGTCATGTAGCAAATGATAGGCTATCATATCGTATTCCTATCAGTTACCAGAACATCATTATTATTCTCTATTGCAAAACCTTAGGACCTATATAAAGTAACCTGGAACTAATGAGAGATCATGTGATTCATTCAGATCCTTTCTAAGTTTAGTATTGGGGCTTAAGACGGAGGCAATAACCCAACACTGGTGCTCTTGCCCATCCCCCATGCAATGACACCGCAAGGTCTGCTCCTACACCAAAATATATCTAACACATATATTCTTTACTACTGACATTCCTTACCATAGCCATTCCCTACTACAGTCATTCCTACTACTGTCATTCCTACTACTGTCATTCCTACTACAGTCATTCCTACTACAGTCATTCCTACTACAGTCATTCCTACTACAGTCATTCCTACTACTACTGTCATTCCTACTACTGTCATTCCTTACTACTGTCATTCCTACTACTGTCATTCCTACTACTGTCATTCCTTACTACTGTCATTCCTACTACAGTCATTCCTACTACTGTCATTCCTTACTACTGTCATTCCTACTACAGTCATTCCTACTACAGTCATTCCTACTACAGTCATTCCTACTACTACTGTCATTCCTACTACTGTCATTCCTTACTACTGTCATTCCTACTACTGTCATTCCTACTACTGTCATTCCTTACTACTGTCATTCCTACTACAGTCATTCCTACTACAGTCATTCCTACTACTACTGTCATTCCTACTACTGTCATTCCTTACTACTGTCATTCCTACTACTGTCATTCCTACTACTGTCATTCCTTACTACTGTCATTCCTACTACAGTCATTCCTACTACAGTCATTCCTACTACAGTCATTCCTACTACTGTCATTCCTTACTACTGTCATTCCTACTACTGTCATTCCTTACTACTGTCATTCTTCACTAAAATTATTCTCTACTACTGGCATTCCTACTACCTTCATTTCTACTACTGTCATTCTTCACTAACACATTCCCTACTACTGTCATTCCTACTACTGTCATTCCTTACTACTGTCATTCCTACTACAGTCATTCCTACTACAGTCATTCCTACTACTACTGTCATTCCTACTACTGTCATTCCTTACTACTGTCATTCCTACTACTGTCATTCCTACTACTGTCATTCCTTACTACTGTCATTCCTACTACAGTCATTCCTACTACAGTCATTCCTACTACAGTCATTCCTACTACAGTCATTCCTACTACTACTGTCATTCCTACTACTGTCATTCCTTACTACTGGCATTCCTACTACAGTCATTCCTACTACAGTCATTCCTACTACAGTCATTCCTACTACTACTGTCATTCCTACTACTGTCATTCCTTACTACTGTCATTCCTACTACTGTCATTCCTACTACTGTCATTCCTTACTACTGTCATTCCTACTACAGTCATTCCTACTACAGTCATTCCTACTACTGTCATTCCTTACTACTGTCATTCCTACTACTGTCATTCCTTACTACTGTCATTCTTCACTAAAATTATTCTCTACTACTGGCATTCCTACTACCTTCATTCCTACTACTGTCATTCTTCACTAACACATTCCCTACTACTGTCATTCCTACTACTGTCATTCCTTACTACTGTCATTCCTTCTACAGTCATTCCTACTACTGTCATTCCTACTACTGTCATTCTTTACTTCTGACATTCCTTATCACAGCAATTTTTCACTAATGCCATCCCCTATTACTGTCATTCCTACTACAGTCATTCCTTACTACTGTCATTCTTCACTAATGTCATTCCCTACTACTGTCATTCCTACTACTGTCATTCTTCACTAACATTATTCTCTACTACTGTCATTCATACTACAGTCATTCCTTACTACTGTCATTCTTCACTAATGTCATTCCCTACTACTGTCATTCCTACTACTGTCATTTTTCACTAACATTATTCTCTACTACTGTCATTCCTACTACTGTCATTCTTCACTAACACATTCCCTACTACTGTCATTCCTACTACTGACATTCCTTACCACAGCCATTCTTCACTATGCCCATTCCCTACTTCTGTCAATCCTACTACAGTCATTCCTTACTACTGACATTCCATACCACAGTCATTCTTCACTAACCCCATTCCCTACTTCTGTCAATCCTACTACAGTCATCCCTTACTGCTGACATTCCTTACCACAGCCATTCTTCACTAACCCCATTCCCTACTTCTGTCAATCCTACTACAGTCATCCCTTACTGCTGACATTCCTTACCACAGCCATTCTTCACTAACCCCATTCCCTTCTTCTGTCAATCCTACTACAGTCATTTCTTACTACTGACATTCCTTACCACAGTCGTTCTTCACTTACACCATTCCCTACTACTGTGATTCCATACTACAATCATTACTTACTACAGCCATTCCTTATCACATCCATTTTTCATTAACGCCATTCCCTATTTCTGTCATGCCTTACTACTGTCATTCCTACTACAGTCATTCCTACTACTGTCATTCCTACTACAGTCATTCCTACTACTGTCATTCCTTACTACTGTCATTCCTTACTACTGTCATTCTTCACTAAAATTATTCTCTACTACTGGCATTCCTACTACTTTCATTCCTACTACTGTCATTCTTCACTAACACATTCCCTACTACTGTCATTCCTACTACTGTCATTCCTTACTACTGTCATTCCTTCTACAGTCATTCCTACTACTGTCATTCTTTACTTCTGACATTCCTTATCACAGCAATTTTTCACTAATGCCATTCCCTATTACTGTCATTCCTACTACAGTCATTCCTTACTACTGTCATTCTTCACTAATGTCATTCCCTACTACTGTCATTCCTACTACTGTCATTCTTCACTAACATTATTCTCTACTACTGTCATTCCTACTACTGTCATTCCTACTACTGTCATTCTTCACTAACACAATCCCTACTTCTGTCAATCCTACTACAGTCATTCCTTACTACTGACATTCCATACCACAGTCATTCTTCACTAACCCCATTCCCTACTTCTGTCAATCCTACTACAGTCATCCCTTACTGCTGACATTCCTTACCACAGCCATTCTTCACTAACCCCATTCCCTACTTCTGTCAATCCTACTACAGTCATTTCTTACTACTGACATTCCTTACCACAGTCGTTCTTCACTTACACCATTCCCTACTACTGTGATTCCATACTACAATCATTACTTACTACAGCCATTCCTTATCACAGCCATTTTTCATTAACGCCATTCCCTATTTCTGTCATGCCTTACTACTCTCACTCCCTACTACTGTCATTACTTACTACAGTCATTCTCTACTACTGTCAACCCTTACTACAGTCATTCCTAACGCCCGTCATTCCTTACTATTTTCATTCCCTACTACAGTCATTCCTTACTACTGCCATATCTTAATACTGTCATTTCCTACTTCTGTCATTCCTTACTACTATCATTCCTTACTACTGTCATTCCTTACTACTATCATTCCTTACCACAGCCATTTTTCACGAACGCCATTCCCTATTCTGTCATGCCTTACTACTGTCATTCCCTACTACTTTCATTCCTTACTAATGTAACTTTCTGAATATTTTGACACAGTTTCCCTGCCATTGTTTAATCTCCCTTACAACTTGCCTAATGTGGAGGAGCCTAATAAGGCAGGCATGATTAAGCCACAGTCGTTTTGTTAGAACACCTTACATTATTTACTATAACATCTGAGGCCGATAAGGGACACATGTTTAGCAGGGCCAGCGCAGTCTGCAGTGGGGACTTCTGATTCTCAGAATTGGAAAATCCACAATTGTCAGAATAAAATAAAAGGAAAAGAGGGTAAATATTACAAGTATTTAGCAGTTAGCTATAATAAAACATTTATATTTAATGTACATTTACGCTTAGCGCACAGAGAATATGGTAAAATTGCCTTTCAGATTACAAAATGACTTTTTCTAAAGATATTAAATCCTCAAATGTATTTTTTAATAAGTTTGAAAGGGGAAAGAAACCCTTTGCTAGTGGCTGCCTTGTGTAATCAGCTTGAATGGTAATTTTATATTTTCTTTTTGACAAACTTAAACAGGGATTTAATTAACAAATATGATAATACAAATATCTGACAGGTTGTAAATTTATTTAGCTTTTTACAAATTTTCTGAGTCTGAGTGGGAGTACGTCAGTTTTATTTACTGAAACTAGTGACAAGATAATCAGATTTACTCAGGCTCAGAGAGCTAATTATACCTAAGAAGTAGCCAGCACATTCATAAGTGCAGCGGATCACTGCAGACCGGCCGCCGCCTGCTCTCAGGGAATCCTCAGATCTGCTGCTACTTGTTGCTGCCTGGAAACTGGAAAATACACAGTAACCTCATCAATCTGTTCTTGGGGGCAATTCCCCCTGCAGACACAGTAAAGTGGTACTTACATTAAACCTAAAGAGCCTGACCTGCACTAAAACTTCTGTACAAAGGCTGCAGTGCCAGAATATCTACAGTATGTACAAACACTGCAGTGCCAGAATGTCTCTGTACAAACACTACAGTGCTAGAATATCTCTGTACAAACACTGCAGTGCCAGAATGTCTCTGTACAAACACTACAGTGCTAGAATATCTCTGTACAAACACTGCAGTGCCAGAATGTCTCTGTACAAACACTGCAGTGCCAGAATGTCTCTGTACAAACACTGCAGTGCTAGAATATCTCTGTACAAACACTGCAGTGCCAGAATGTCTCTGTACAAACACTACAGTGCTAGAATATCTCTGTACAAACACTGCAGTGCCAGAATGTCTCTGTACAAACACTGCAGTGCCAGAATGTCTCTGTACAAACACTGCAGTGCTAGAATATCTCTGTACAAACACTGCAGTGCCAGAATGTCTCTGTACAAACACTGCAGTGCCAGAATGTCTCTGTACAAACACTGCAGTGCCAGAATGTCTCTGTACAAACACTGCAGTGCTAGCATATCTCTGTACAAACACTGCAGTGCCAGAATGTCTCTGTACAAACACTACAGTGCTAGAATATCTCTGTACAAACACTGCAGTGCCAGAATGTCTCTGTACAAACACTGCAGTGCCAGAATGTCTCTGTACAAACACTACAGTGCCAGAATGTCTCTGTACAAACACTACAGTGCCAGAATGTCTCTGTACAAACACTGCAGTGCTAGAATACCTCTGTACAAACACTGCAGTGCAAGAATGTCTCTGTACAAACACTGCAGTGCAACAATGTCTCTGTACAAACACTGCAGTGCAACAATGTCTCTGTACAAACACTGCAGTGCTAGAATGTCTCTGTACAAACACTGCAGTGCAAGAATGTCTCTGTACAAACACTACAGTGCAAGAATGTCTCTGTACAAACACTGCAGTGCCAGAATGTCTCTGTACAAATGCTGCAGTGCCAGAATGTCTCTGTACAAACGCTGCAGTGCCAGAATGTCTCTGTACAAATGCTGCAGTGCCAGAATGTCCCTGTACGAATACTGCAGTGTCAGAATGGCTCTGTACAAACACTGCAGTGCCAGAATATTTCCGTACAAACACTGCAGTGCCAGAATGTCTCTGTACAAACACTGCAGTGCCAGAATGTCTCTGTACAAACACTGCAGTGCCAGAATGTCTCTGTACAAGCACTGCAGTGCTAGAATATCTCTGTACAAACACTGCAGTGCCAGAATGTCTCTGTACAAGCACTGCAGTGCCAAAATGTCTGTGTACAGAGGCTGCAGTGCCAGAATGTATTTGTACACACACTGCAGTGCCAGAATGTCTCTGTACAAAAGCTGCAGGGCCAAAATGTCTCTATAAAAAGGCTGCAGTGCCAGAATATCTCTGTACAAACACTGCAGTGCAAGAATATCTCTGTACAAATGCTGCAGTGCCAGAATTTCTCTGTACAAAGGCTGCAGTGCCAGAATGTCTCCGTACAAAGGCTGCAGTGCCAGAATGTCTCTGTTCAAATGCTGCAGTACCCAAATGTCTCTGTACAAACATTGCAGTGCCAGAATGTGTCTGTAAAAAACGCTGCAGTGTCAGAATGATCTTTGTACAAAAGCTGCAGTGCCATAATGTCTCTGTACAAAGGCTGCAGTGCCAGAATGTCTCTGTACAAACACTACAGTGCCAAAATGTATCTGTATAAAGGCTGCAGTGCCAGAATGTCTCTGTACAAAGGCTGCAGTGCCAGAATGTCTCTGTATAAAGGATGCAGTGCCAGAATGTCTCTGTACAAACACTGCAGTGCCAGAATGTCTCTGTACAAAGGCTGCAGTGCCAGAATGTCTCTGTACAAAGGCTGCAGTGCCAGAATGTTTCTGTGCAAACACTGCAGTGCCAGAATGTTTCTGTGCAAACACTGCAGTGCCAGAATGTCTCTGTACAAAGGCTGCAGTGCCAGAATGTCTCTGTACAAAGGCTGCAGTGCCAGAATGTCTCTGTATAAAGGATGCAGTGCCAGAATGTCTCTGTAAAAACACTGCAGTGCCAGAATGTCTCTGTACAAACACTGCAGTGCCAGAATGTCTCTGTACAAACACTGCAGTACCAGAATGTCTCTGTACAAAGGCCGCAGTGCCAGAATGTCTCTGTACAAACACTGCAGTGCCAGAATGTCTCTGTACACACACTGCAGTGCCAGAATGTCTCTGTACAAACACTGCAGTGCCAGAATGTCTCTGTATAAAGGCTGCAGTGCCAGAATGTCTCTGTAAATATGCTGCAGTGCCAGAATGTCTCTGTACAAAGGCTGCAGTGCCAGAATGTCTCTGTATAAAGGCTGCAGTGCCAGAATGTCTCTGTACAAAGGCTGCAGTGCCAGAATGTCTCTGTACAAAGGCTGCAGTGCCAGAATGTCTGTGTACAAACACTGCAGTGCCAGAATGTCTCTGTACAAACACTGCAGTGCCAGAATGTCTCTGTACAAACACTGCAGTACCAGAATGTCTCTGTACAAAGGCCGCAGTGCCAGAATGTCTCTGTACAAACACTGCAGTGCCAGAATGTCTCTGTACAAACACTGCAGTGCCAGAATGTCTCTGTACAAACACTGCAGTGCCAGAATGTCTCTGTACAAATACTGCAGTGCCAGAATGTCTCTGTACAAAGGCTGCAGTGCCAGAATGTCTCTGTACAAATACTGCAGTTCCAGAATATCTCTGTGCAAAGGCTGCAGTGCCAGAAAGTCTCTGTACAAACACTGCAGTGCAAGAATGTCTCTGTACAAAGGCTGCAGTGCCAGAATGTCTCTGTACAAACACTGCAGTGCCAGAATGTCTCTGTACAAACACTGCAGTGCCAGAATGTCTCTGTATAAAGGCTGCAGTGCCAGAATGTCTCTGTACAAAGGCTGCAGTGCCAGAATGTCTCAGTACAAATGCTGCAGTGCCAGAATGTCTCTGTACAAACACTGCAGTGCCAGAATATCTCTGTGCAAACACTGCAGTGCCAGAATGTTTCTGTACAAACACTGCAGTGCCAGAACGTCTCTGTACAAAGGCTGCAGTGCCAGAATGTCTCTGTACAAAGGCCGCAGTACCAGAATGTCTCTGTACAAAGGCTGCAGTACCAGAATGTCTCTGTACAAAGGCCGCAGTGCCAGAATGTCTCTGTACAAATACTGCAGTGCCAGAATGTCTCTGTGCAAAGGCTGCAGTGCCAGAATGTCTCTGTACAAAGGCTGCAGTGCCAGAATGTCTCTGTACAAATACTGCAGTGCCAGAATGTCTCTGTACAAAGGCTGCAGTGCTAGAATGTCTCTGTACAAACGCTGCAGTGCCAGAATGTCTCCGTACAAACACTGTAGTGACAGAATGTCTCTGTACAAACTCTGCAGTGCCAGAATGTGTCTGTACAAAGACTGCAGTGCCAGAATGTCTCTGTACAAACACTGCAGTGCCAGAATGTCTCTGTACAAAGGCTGCAGTGCTAGAATGTCTCTGTACAAACGCTGCAGTGCCAGAATGTCTCTGTACAAACTCTGCAGTGCCAGAATGTCTCTGTACAAACTCTGCAGTGCCAGAATGTCTCTGTAAAAAGGCTGCAGTGCCAGAATGTCTCCGTACAAACACTGCAGTGCCAAAATGTCTCTGTACAAACACTGCAGTGCTAGAATATCTCTGTACAAATACTGCAGTGCCAGAATGTCTCTGTACAAACACTGCAGTGCCAGAATGTCTCTGTACAAAGGCTGCAGTGCCAGAATGTCTCTGTACAAACACTGCAGTGCTAGAATATCTCTGTACAAATACTGCAGTGCCAGAATGTCTCTGTACAAACACTGCAGTGCCAGAATGTCTCTGTACAAAGGCTGCAGTGCCAAAATGTTTCTGTACAAACACTGCAGTGCTAGAATATCTCTGTACAAACACTGCAGTTCCAGATTGTCTCTGTACAAACACTGCAGTGTCAGAATGTCTCTGTACAGACACTGCAGTGCCAAAATGTCTCTGCACAGAGGCTGCAATGCCAGAATATCTCTGTACAAACACTGCAGTGCCAGAATGTCTCGGTAAAAAGGCTGCAGTGCCAGAATATCTCTGTACAAATACTGCAGTGCCAGAATGTCTCGGTAAAAAGGCTGCAGTGCCAGAATGTCTCTGTACAAACACTGCAGTGCCAGAATGTTTCAGTACAAACGCTGCAGTGCTAGAATTGCCACTTACCTCATGTATCAGATGATTGGGTACATGAATAGCCACCTACCTCACATATCAGATGATTGACTACATACATAGCTACTAACCTCATGTATCAGGTGATTGTCTACATGAACTGCCACTTACCTCACGTATCAGATGATTGGCTACATGAATAGCTATTTACCTCACGTATCAGATGATTGGCTACATAAATTGCTACTTACCTCATGTATCAGGTGATAGGCTACATAAATAGCTACTTACCTCATGTATCAGGTGATTGGCTACATGAGCTGCCACTTACCTCATGTATCAGGTGATTGGCTACATGATCTGCCACTTACCTCATGTATCAGGTGATTGGCTACATGATCTGCCACTTACCTCATGTATCAGGTGATAGGCTACATAAATAGCTACTTACCTCATGTATCAGGTGATTGGCTACATGAGCTGCCACTTACCTCATGTATCAGGTGATTGGCTACATGAGCTGCCACTTACCTCATGTATCAGGTGATTGACTACATGAGCTGCCACTTACCTCATGTATCAGGTGATTGGCTACATGAGTTGCCACTTACCTCACGTATCAAGGGATTGTCTACATGAATTGCCATTTACGTCATGTATCAGATGATTGTCTACATGAGCTGCCACTTACCTCATGTATCAGGTGATTGTCTACATGAGCTGCCACTTACCTCATGTATCAGGTGATTGTCTACATGAGCTGCCACTTACCTCATGTATCAGATGATTGTCTAGATGAATTGCCACTTACCTCATGTATCAGATGATTGTCTAGATGAATAACCACTTACCTCATGTATCAGGTGATTGGCTACATGAATTGCCACTTACCTCATGTATCAGGAGATTGTCTACATGAATTGCCACTTACCTCATGTATCAGGTGATTGTCTACATGAATTGCCACTTACCTCACGTATCAGGTGATTGTCTACATGAATTGCCACTTACCTCACGTATCAGGTGATTGGCTACATGAATTGCCACTTACCTCATGTATCAGGTGATTGTCTACATGAATAACCACTTACCTCATGTATCAGGTGATTGTCTACATGAATAACCACTTACCTCATGTATCAGGTGATTGGCTACATGAGCTGCCACTTACCTCACGTATCAGGTGATTGGCTACATGAATTGCCACTTACCTCACGTATCAGGTGATTGGCTACATGAATTGCCACTTACCTCATGTATCAGGTGATAGGCTACATAAATTGCCACTTACCTCATGTATCAGGTGATTGGCTACATGAATTGCCACTTACCTCATGTATCAGGTGATAGGCTACATAAATTGCCACTTACCTCATGTATCAGGTGATTGGCTACATGAATTGCCACTTACCTCATGTATCAGGTGATTGTCTACATAAATTGCCACTTACCTCATGTATCAGATGATTGTCTAAATGAATTGCCACTTACCTCATGTATCAGTTGATTGGCTACATAAATTGCTACTTACCTCATGTATCAGGTGATTGTCTACATAAATTGCCACTTACCTCATGTATCAGGTGATTTTCTACATAAATTGCCACTTACCTCATGTATCAGGTGATTGGCTACATAAATTGCCACTTACCTCATGTATCAGGTGATTGTCTACATAAATTGCCACTTACCTCATGTATCAGGTGATTGGCTACATGAGTTGCCACTTACCTCACGTATCAGGTGATTGGCTACATAAATTGCCACTTACCTCATGTATCAGATGATTGTCTACATGAATTGCCACTTACCTCACGTATCAGGTGATTGGCTACAAGAATTGTGACTTACCTCATGTATCAGGTGATTGGCTACATGAATTGCCACTTACCTCACGTATCAGGTGATTGGCTACATGAATTGCCACTTACCTCATGTATCAGGTGATTGGCTACATGAATTGCCACTTACCTCATGTATCAGGTGATTGGCTACATGAATTGCCACTTACCTCACGTATCAGGTGATTGGCTACATGAATTGCCACTTACCTCACGTATCAGGTGATTGGCTACATGAATTGCCACTTACCTCATGTATCAGGTGATTGGCTACATGAATTGCCACTTACCTCATGTATCAGGTGATTGGCTACATGAATAACCACTTACCTCATGTATCAGGTGATTGGCTACATGAATTGCCACTTACCTCATGTATCAGGAGATTGTCTACATGAATTGCCACTTACCTCATGTATCAGGTGATTGGCTATATGAATTGCCACTTACCTCATGTATCAGATGATTGTCTAGATGAATTGCCACTTACCTCATGTGTCAGGAGATTGTCTACATAAATTGTCACTTACCTCATGTATCAGGTGATTGGCTACATGAATTGCCACTTACCTCATGTATCAGTTGATTGGCTACATGAATTGCCACTTACCTCATGTATCAGGTGATTGGCTACATGAATTGCCACTTACCTCATGTATCAGTTGATTGGCTACATGAATTGCCACTTACCTCATGTATCAGGTGATTGGCTACATGAATTGCCACTTACCTCATGTGTCAGGAGATTGTCTACATAAATTGTCACTTACCTCATGTATCAGGTGATTGGCTACATGAATTGCCACTTACCTCATGTATCAGGTGATTGGCTACATGAATTGCCACTTACCTCATGTATCAGGAGATTGTCTACATGAATTGCCACTTACCTCACGTATCAGGTGATTGGCTACATGAATAACCACTTACCTCATGTATCAGGTGATTGGCTACATGAATTGCCACTTACCTCATGTATCAGGAGATTGTCTACATGAATTGCCACTTACCTCACGTATCAGGTGATTGGCTACATGAATTGCCACTTACCTCACGTATCAGGTGATTGGCTACATGAATTGCCACTTACCTCACGTATCATGAGGAGAAGGTCTATTTTAGGGCACAATAGCGCTATGTTATAAAGGTACCTGCATTGTGATTAAGATTAGATAAAATGTTATAAAGGGCTGTTTTAATGCAGTGGCATTTTATTACACTTCTCTGTGGGAGGTGACACTTCTCTGTGGGAGGTGACACTTCTCTGTGGGAGGTGACACTTTTCTGTGGGAGGTGACACTTCTCTGTGGGAGGTGACACTTCTCTGTGGGAGGTGACACTTCTCTGTGGGGGGATACTTTTCTGTGGGAGGTGACATTTCTCTGTGGGAGGGGATACTTCTCAGTGGAAGGTGAAACTTTTCTAAAATGTTATAAAGGGCTGTTTTAATGCAGTGGCATTTTATTACACTTCTCTGTGGGAGGTGACACTTCTCTGTGGGAGGTGAAACTTCACTGTGGGAGATGACACTTCTCTGTAGGAGGGGATACTTCTCTGTGGGAGGGGATACTTCTCTGTGGGAGGTGACACTTCTCTGTGGGAGGTGACACTTCTCTGTGGAAGGTGACAATTCTCTGTGGGACAGGACACTTATCTGTGGGAGGGGATACTTCTCTGTGGGAGGGGATACTTCTCTGTGGGAGGGGATACTTCTCTGTGGGAGGTGAAACTTTTCTATGGGAGGTGACACTTCTCTGTGGAAGGTGACACTTCTCTGTGGGAGGTGACACTTCTCTGTGGGGGGATACTTTTCTGTGGGAGGTGACATTTCTCTGTGGGAGGGGATACTTCTCAGTGGGAGGTGAAACTTTTCTATGGGAGGTGACACTTTTCTGTGGGAGGTGACAATTCTCTGTGGGACAGGACACTTATCTGTGGGAGGGGATACTTCTCTGTGGGAGGTGACACTTCTCTGTGGGAGGGGACACTTCTCTGTGGGAGGTAACGCTTCACTATGGGAGGTTACACTTCTCTTGCAGGTGACACTTGACTGTGGTAGTTGACACATCACTGTGGAAGGTGACACTTCTATGGGGGAGGGGATACTTCTCTGTGGGAGGTGACATGTCTCTGTGGGAGGTGATACTTCTCTGTCGGAGGTGACACTTCTCTGTGGGAGGGAAACTTCTCTGTGGGAGGTGACACTTCTCTGTGGGAGGTGATACTTCTCTGTGGGAGGTAACACTTCTCTGTGGGAGGTGACACTTCTCTGTGGAAGGTGACACTTCTCTGTGGGAGGTGACACTTCTCTGTGGGAGGGGATACTTCTCAGTGGGAGGTGACATTTCACTGTGGGAGGTGATACTTCTCTGTGGGAGGGGACACTTTTCTGTGGGAGGAGATACTTCTCTGTGGGAGGTGACACTGCTCTGTGGGGGGGGATACTTTTCTGTGCGGGGTGACACTTCTCTGCGGAAGGGGGTACTTTTCTGTGGTAGGTGACACTTCTCTGTGGGAGGTGATACTTCTCTGTTGGAGGTGACACTTCTATGTGGGAGGTGATACTTCTCTGTGGGAGGTGATACTTCTCTGTGGGAGGTGACACTTATTTGTGGGAGGGGATACTTCTTTGTGGAGGGTGACACTTCTCTGTGGGAGGTGATACTTCTCTGTGAGAGGTGACACTTTTCTGTGGGACGTTACACTTCTCTGCAGAAGGGGATACTTTTCTGTGGTAGGTGACACTTCTCTGTGGAAGGTGATACTTCTCTATGGGAGGTGAAACTTCGCTATGAGAGGTGACACTTCTCTGTGGGAGGTGACATTTAGCTGTGGGAAGAGACACTTCTCTGTGGAAGGTGATACTTCTCTATGGGAGGTGAAACTTCGCTATGAGAGGTGACACTTCTCTGTGGGAGGTGACATTTAGCTGTGGGAAGGGACACTTCTCTGTGGGAGGGGTCTTTTCTCTGTGGGAGGGGATACTTCTCTGTGGAAGGTGAAACTTCTCTGTGGGAGGTGACACTTCTTTGTAGGAGGGAATACTTCTCTGTGGGAGGTGAAACTTCTCTATGGGAGGTGACACTTCTCTGTGGGAGGGGACACTTCTCTGTGGGAGGGGATACTTCTCTGTGGGAGGGGACACTTCTCTGTGGGAGGGGATACTTCTCTGTGGGAGGTGACACTTCTCTGTGGAAAGGGATACTTCTCTGTGGGAGGTGACACTTCTCTGTGGGAGGTGATACTATACTGTGGGAGGTGAAACTTCTCTGTGGGAGGGGACACTTCTCTGTGGAAAGGGATACTTCTCTGTGGGAGGTGACACTTCTCTGTGGGAGGTGATACTATACTGTGGGAGGTGAAACTTTTCTATGGGAGGTGGCACTTCTCTGTGGGAGGGGATACATCTTTGTGGGTGGTGACACTTCTCTGTGGGAGGGGACACTTCTCTGTGGGAGGTGAAACTTTTCTATGGGAGGTGGCACTTCTCTGTGGGAGGGGATAAATCTTTGTGGGTGGTGACACTTCTCTGTGGGAGGTGACACTTCTCTGTGGGGGGTACTTTTCTGTGGGAGGTGACACTTCTCTGTGGGGGGTACTTTTCTGTGGGAGGTGACACTTCTCTGTGGGGGGTACTTTTCTGTGGGAGGTGACACTTCTCTGTGGGAGGGGATATTTCTCACTGGGAGGTGAAACTTCTCTGTGAGAGGTGGCACTTCTCTGTGTGAGGTGACACTTCACTGTGGGAGGTGACATTTCACTGTGGGAGGTGATATTTCTCTGTGGGAGGTGATACTTCATTGTGGGAGGTAAAACTTTTCTATGGGAGGTGACACTTCTCTGTGGGGGGGATACTTTTCTGTGGGAGGTGAAACTTTTCTGTGGGAGGTGAAACTTCTCTGTGGGAAGTGGCACTTCTCTGTGGGAGGGGATACTTCTCTCTGGGAGGTGACACTTCACTGTGGGAGATGACACTTCTTTGTGGGAGGTGACACTTCTCTTTGGGAGGTGACACTTCTATGTGGGAGGTGACACTTCTATGTGGGAGGGGACTTTTCTCTGTGGGAGGGGATACTTCTCTGTGGGAGGTGACACTTCTCTGTAAGAGGGAATACTTCTCTGTGGGAGGTGAAGCTTCTATATGGGAGGTGACACTTCTCTGTGGGAGGTGACACTCCTCTGTGGGAGGTGATACTTCTCTGTGGGAGATGAGACTTAACTGTGGGAGATGACACTTCTATGACACCTGCACAATTTTAAAAGCTGCATCACCACCTGCAGTGAAGGTCTAACGTAAAGGATATGTTTAGACATGAATGACAATACAGCCTGTTTTGTTACATGAATTATAGACCTATAGGAGCTGAGGGGTTGTGTATTATATATTGTACTATACACAGTATTATATGTATATAGTGTACTGTACAATGCATAATATGTATTAGATATTCTACTATACACAGTATTATATGTATATAGTGTACTGTACAATGCATAATATGTATTAGATATTGTACTATACACAGTATTATATGTATATAGCGTACTGTACAATGCATAATATGTATTAGATATTGTACTATACACAGTATTATATGTATATAGCGTACTGTACAATGCATAATATGTATTAGATATTGTACTATACACAGTATTATATGTATATAGCGTACTGTACAATGCATAATATGCATTAGATATTGTACTATACACAGTATTATATGTATATAGCGTACTGTACAATGCATAATATGTATTAGATATTGTACTATACACAGTATTATATGTATATAGGGTACTGTACAATGCATAATATGTATTAGATATTGTACTATACACAGTATTATATGTATATAGCGTACTGTACAATGCATAATATGTATTAGATATTGTACAATACACAGTATTATATGTAATACGCGTACTGTACAATGCATAATATGCATTAGATATTGTACTAACACAGTATTATATGTATATAGCGTACTGTACAATGCATAATATGAATTAGATATTGTACTATACACAGTAATTATATGTATATAGCGTACTGTACAATGCAGAATATGTATTAGATATTGTACTATACACAGTATTATATGTATATAGCGTACTGTACAATGCATAATATGTATTAGATATTGTACTATACACAGTATTATATGTATATAGCGTACTGTACAATGCATAATATGTATTAAGATATTGTACTATTACACAGTATATATGTATATAGCGTACTGTACAATGCATAATATGTTATTAGATATTGTACTATACACAGTATTATATGTATATAGCGTACTGGTACAATGCATAATATGTCATTAGATATGTACTATACACAGTATTATATGTATATAGCGTACTGTACAATGCATAATATGGTATTAGATTATTGTACTATACACAGTATTATATGTATATAGGGTACTGTACAATGCATAATATCGTATTAGATATTGTACTATACACAGGTATTATATGTATATAGGTACTGTACAATGCATAATATGCATTAGATATTGTACTATACACAGTATTATATGTATATAGGGTACTGTACAATGCATAATATGCATTAGATATTGTACTATACACAGTATTATATGTATATAGGGTACTGTACAATGCATAATATGCATTAGATATTGTACTATACACAGTATTATATGTATATAGGGTACTGTACAATGCATAATATGCATTAGATATTGTACTATACACAGTATTATATGTATATAGCGTACTGTACAATGCATAATATGTATTAGATATTGTACTATACACAGTATTATATGTATATAGCGTACTGTACAATGCATAATATGTATTAGATATTGTACTATACACAGTATTATATGTATATAGCGTACTGTACAATGCATAATATGTATTAGATATTGTACTATAACACAGTATTATATGTATATAGCGTACTGTACAATGCATAATATGTATTAGATATTGTACTATACACAGTATTATATGTATATAGCGTACTGTAGCAATGCATAATATGTATTAGATATTGTACTATACACAGTATTATATGTATATAGGCGTACTGTACAATGCATAATATGTATAGATATTGTACTATACACAGTATTATATGTATATAGCGTACTGTACAATGCATAATATGTATTAGATATTGTACTATACACAGTATTATATGTATATAGCGTACTGTACAATGGCATAATATGTATTAGATATTGTACTATACACAGTATTATATGTATATAGCGTACTGTACAATGCATAATATGTATTAGATATTGTACTATACACAGTATTATATGTATATAGCGTACTGTACAATGCATAATATGTATTAGATATACAACAGTATTATAGTATATAGCGCTACTGTACAATGCATATAAGTATTAGATATTGTACTATACAACAGTATTATATGTATATAGCGTACTGTACAATGCATAATATGTATTAGATATTGTACTATACACAGTATTATATGTATATAGCGTACTGTACAATGCATAATATGTATTAGATATTGTACTATACACAGTATTATATGTATATAGCGTACTGTACAATGCATAATATGTATTAGATATTGTACTATACACAGTATTATATGTATATAGCGTACTGTACAATGCATAAAATGTATTAGATATTGTACTATACACAGTATTATATGTATATAGCGTACTGTACAATGCATATTGTATTAGATATTGTACTATACACAGTATTATATGTATTATAGCGTACTGTACAATGCATAATATGTATTAGATATTGTACTATACACAGTATTATATGTATATAGCGTACTGTACAATGCATAATATGAATTAGATATTGTACTATACACAGTATTATATGTATATAGCGTACTGTACAATGCATAATATGTATTAGATATTGTACTATACACAGTATTATATGTATATAGCGTACTGTACAATTGCATAATATGTATTAGATATTGTACTATACACAGTATTTATATGTAGTATAGCGTACTGTACAATGCATAATATGTATTAGATATTGTACTATACACAGTATTATATGTATATAGCGTACTGTACAATGCATAATATGTATTAGATATTGTACTATACACAGTATTATATGTATATAGCGTACTGTACAATGCATAATATGTATTAGATATTGTACTATACACAGTATTATATGTATATAGCGTACTGTACAATGCATAATATGTATTAGATATTGTACTATACACAGTATTATATGTATATAGCGTACTGTACAATGCATAATATGTATTAGATATTGTACTATACACAGTATTATATGTATATAGCGTACTGTACAATGCATAATATGTATTAGATATTGTACTATACACAGTATTATATGTATATAGGGTACTGTACAATGCATAATATGTATTAGATATTGTACTATACACAGTATTATATGTATATAGGGTACTGTACAATGCATAATATGTATTAGATATTGTACTATACACAGTATTATATGTATATAGGGTACTGTACAATGCATAATATGTATTAGATATTGTACTATACACAGTATTATATGTATATAGCGTACTGTACAATGCATAATATGTATTAGATATTGTACTATACACAGTATTATATGTATATAGCGTACTGTACAATGCATAATATGTATTAGATATTGTACTATACACAGTATTATATGTATATAGCGTACTGTACAATGCATAATATGTATTAGATATTGTACTATACACAGTATTATATGTATATAGCGTACTGTACAATGCATAATATGTATTAGATATTGTACTATACACAGTATTATATGTATATAGCGTACTGTACAATGCATAATATGTATTAGATATTGTACTATACACAGTATTATATGTATATAGGGTACTGTACAATGCATAATATGTATTAGATATTGTACTATACACAGTATTATATGTATATAGCGTACTGTACAATGCATAATATGTATTAGATATTGTACTATACACAGTATTATATGTATATAGCGTACTGTACAATGCATAATATGTATTAGATATTGTACTATACACAGTATTATATGTATATAGCGTACTGTACAATGCATAATATGTATTAGATATTGTACTATACACAGTATTATCTGTATATAGCGTACTGTACAATGCATAATATGTATTAGATATTGTACTATACACAGTATTATATGTATATAGCGTACTGTACAATGCATAATATGTATTAGATATTGTACTATACACAGTATTATATGTATATAGCGTACTGTACAATGCATAATATGAATTAGATATTGTACTATACACAGTATTATATGTATATAGCGTACTGTACAATGCATAATATGTATTAGATATTGTACTATACACAGTATTATATGTATATAGCGTACTGTACAATGCATAATATGTATTAGATATTCTACTATACACAGTATTATATGTATATAGCGTACTGTACAATGCATAATATGTATTAGATATTGTACTATACACAGTATTATATGTATATAGCGTACTGTACAATGCATAATATGTATTAGATATTGTACTATACACAGTATTATATGTATATAGGGTACTGTACAATGCATAATATGTATTAGATATTGTACTATACACAGTATTATATGTATATAGCGTACTGTACAATGCATAATATGTATTAGATATTGTACTATACACAGTATTATATGTATATAGCGTACTGTACAATGCATAATATGTATTAGATATTGTACTATACACAGTATTATATGTATATAGCGTACTGTACAATGCATAATATGTATTAGATATTGTACTATACACAGTATTATATGTATATAGCGTACTGTACAATGCATAATATGTATTAGATATTGTACTATACACAGTATTATATGTATATAGCGTACTGTACAATGCATAATATGCATTAGATATTGTACTATACACAGTATTATATGTATATAGCGTACTGTACAATGCATAATATGTATTAGATATTGTACTATACACAGTATTATATGTATATAGCGTACTGTACAATGCATAATATGCATTAGATATTGTACTATACACAGTATTATATGTATATAGGGTACTGTACAATGCATAATATGCATTAGATATTGTACTATACACAGTATTATATGTATATAGGGTACTGTACAATGCATAATATGCATTAGATATTGTACTATACACAGTATTATATGTATATAGCGTACTGTACAATGCATAATATGCATTAGATATTGTACTATACACAGTATTATATGTATATAGCGTACTGTACAATGCATAATATGCAATTAGATATTGTACTATACACAGTATTATATGTATATAGCGTACTGTACAATGCATAATATGCATTAGATATTGTACTATACACAGTATTATATGTATATAGCGTACTGTACAATGCATAATATGCATTAGATATTGTACTATACACAGTATTATATGTATATAGGGTACTGTACAATGCATAATATGCATTAGATATTGTACTATACACAGTATTATATGTATATAGCGTACTGTACAATGCATAATATGTATTAGATATTGTACTATACACAGTATTATATGTATATAGCGTACTGTACAATGCATAATATGCATTAGATATTGTACTATACACAGTATTATATGTATATAGCGTACTGTACAATGCATAATATGTATTAGATATTGTACTATACACAGTATTATATGTATATAGCGTACTGTACAATGCATAATATGTATTAGATATTGTACTATACACAGTATTATATGTATATAGCGTACTGTACAATGCATAATATGTATTAGATATTGTACTATACACAGTATTATATGTATATAGCGTACTGTACAATGCATAATATGTATTAGATATTGTACTATACACAGTATTATATGTATATAGCGTACTGTACAATGCATAATATGCATTAGATATTTGTACTATACACAGTATTATATGTATATAGCGTACTGTACAATGCATAATATGTATTAGATATTGTACTATACACAGTATTATATGTATATAGAGTACTGTACAATGCATAATATGTATTAGATATTGTACTATACACAGTATTATATGTATATAGCGTACTGTACAATGCATAATATGTATTAGATATTGTACTATACACAGTATTATATGTATATAGCGTACTGTACAAGCATAATATGATTAGATATTGTACTATACACAGTATTATATGTATATAGCGTACTGTACAATGCATAATATGTATTAGATATTGTACTATACACAGTATTATATGTATATAGCGTACTGTACAAATGCATAATATGATTTAGATATTGTACTATACACAGTATTATATGTATAATAGCGTACTGTACAATGCATAATATGTATTAGATATTGTACTATACACAGTATTATATGTATACTAGCGTACTGTACAATGCATAATATGTATTAGATATTGTACTATACACAGTATTATATGTTATATAGGCGTACTGTACAATGCATAATATGCATTAGATATTGTACTATACACAGTATTATATGTATTATAGCGTACTGTACAATGCATAATATGTCATTAGATATTGTACTATACACAGTATTATATGTATATAGCGTACTGTACAATGCATAATATGTATTAGATATTGTACTATACACAGTATTATATGTATATAGCGTACTGTACAATGCATAATATGTATTAGATATTGTACTATACACAGTATTATATGTATATAGCGTACTGTACAATGCATAATATGTATTAGATATTGTACTATACACAGTATTATATGTATATAGCGTACTGTACAATGCATAATATGTATTAGATATTGTACTATACACAGTATTATATGTATATAGCGTACTGTACAATGGCATAATATGTATTAGATATTGTACTATACACGTATTATATGTATATAGCGTACTGTACAATGCATAATATGTATTAGATATTGTACTATACACAGTATTATATGTATATAGCGTACTGTACAATGCATAATATGTATTAGATATTGTACTATACACAGTATTATATGTATATAGCGTACTGTACAATGCATAATATGTATTAGATATTGTACTATACACAGTATTATATGTATATAGCGTACTGTACAATGCATAATATGTATTAGATATTGTACTATACACAGTATTATATGTATATAGCGTACTGTACAATGCATAATATGTATTAGATATTGTACTATACACAGTATTATATGTATATAGCGTACTGTACAATGCATAATATGTATTAGATATTGTACTATTACACAGTATTATATGTATATAGCGTACTGTACAATGCATAATATGTATTAGATATTGTCTATACACAGTATTATATGAATATAGCGTACTGTACAATGCATAATATGTATTAGATATTGTACTATACACAGTATTATATGTATATAGCGTACTGTACAATGCATAATATGTATTAGATATTGTACTATACACAGTATTATATGTATAAAGCGTACTGTACAATGCATAATATGAATTAGATATTGTACTATACACAGTATTATATGTATATAGCGTACTGTACAATGCATAATATGTATTAGATATTGTACTATACACAGTATTATATGTATATAGCGTACTGTACAATGCATAATATGTATTAGATATTGTACTATACACAGTATTATATGTATATAGCGTACTGTACAATGCATAATATGTATTAGATATTTACTATACACAGTATTATATGTATATAGCGTACTGTACAATGCATAATATGTATTAGATATTGTACTATACACAGTATTATATGTATATAGCGTACTGTACAATGCATAATATGTATTAGATATTGTACTATACACAGTATTATATGTATATAGCGTACTGTACAAATGCATAATATGTATTAGATATTGTACTATACACAGTATTAATGTATATAGCGTACTGTACAATGCATAATATGTATTAGATATTGTACTATACACAGTATAATATGTATATAGCGTACTGTACAATGCATAATATGTATTAGATATTGTACTATACACAGTATTATATGTATATAGCGTACTGTACAATGCATAATATGTATTAGATATTGTACTATACACAGTATTATATGTATATAGCGTACTGTACAATGCAATAATATGTATTAGATATTGTACTATACACAGTATTATATGTATATAGCGTACTGTACAATGCATAATTATGTATTAGATATTGTACTATACACAGTATTATATGTATATAGCGTACTGTACAATGCATAATATGTATTAGATATTGTGACTATACACAGTATTATATGTATATAGGGTACTGTACAATGCATAATATGTATTAGATATTGTACTATACACAGTATTATATGTATATAGGGTACTGTACAATGCATAATATGTATTAGATATTGTACTATACACAGTATTATATGTATATAGCGTACTGTACAATGCATAATATGTATTAGATATTGTACTATACACAGTATTATATGTATATAGCGTACTGTACAATGCATAATATGTATTAGATATTGTACTATACACAGTATTATATGTATATAGCGTACTGTACAATGCATAATATGTATTAGATATTGTACTATACACAGTATTATATGTATATAGCGTACTGTACAATGCATAATATGTATTAGATATTGTACTATACACAGTATTATATGTATATAGCGTACTGTACAATGCATAATATGTATTAGATATTGTACTATACACAGTATTATATGTATATAGCGTACTGTACAATGCATAATATGCATTAGATATTGTACTATACACAGTATTATATGTATATAGCGTACTGTACAATGCATAATATGTATTAGATATTGTACTATACACAGTATTATATGTATATAGCGTACTGTACAATGCATAATATGTATTAGATATTGTACTATACACAGTATTATATGTATATAGCGTACTGTACAATGCATAATATGTATTAGATATTGTACTATACACAGTATTATATGTATATAGCGTACTGTACAATGCATAATATGTATTAGATATTGTACTATACACAGTATTATATGTATATAGCGTACTGTACAATGCATAATATGTATTAGATATTGTACTATACACAGTATTATATGTATATAGCGTACTGTACAATGCATAATATGTATTAGATATTGTACTATACACAGTATTATATGTATATAGCGTACTGTACAATGCATAATATGTATTAGATATTGTACTATACACAGTATTATATGTATATAGCGTACTGTACAATGCATAATATGTATTAGATATTGTACTATACACAGTATTATATGTATATAGCGTACTGTACAATGCATAATATGTATTAGATATTGTACTATACACAGTATTATATGTATATAGCGTACTGTACAATGCATAATATGCATTAGATATTGTACTATACACAGTATTATATGTATATAGCGTACTGTACAATGCATAATATGTATTAGATATTGTACTATACACAGTATTATATGTATATAGCGTACTGTACAATGCATAATATGTATTAGATATTGTACTATACACAGTATTATATGTATATACCGGTACTGTACAATGCATAATATGTATTAGATATTGTACTATACACAGTATTATCTGTATATAGCGTACTGTACAATGCATAATATGTATTAGATATTGTACTATACACAGTATTATATGTATATAGCGTACTGTACAATGCATAATATGTATTAGATATTGTACTATACACAGTATTATATGTATATATAGGGTACTGTACAATGCATAATATGCTATTAGATATTGTACTATACACAGTATTATATGTATATAGCGTACTGTACAATGCATAATATGCTATTAGATATTGTACTATACACAGTATTATATGTATATAGCGTACTGTACAATGCATAATATGTATTAGATATTGTACTATACACAGTATTATATGTATATAGGGTACTGTACAATGCATAATATGTATTAGATATTGTACTATACACAGTATTATATGTATATAGCGTACTGTACAATGCATAATATGTATTAGATATTGTACTATACACAGTATTATATGTATATAGCGTACTGTACAATGCATAATATGTATTAGATATTGTACTATACACAGTATTATATGTATATAGCGTACTGTACAATGCATAATATGCATTAGATATTGTACTATACACAGTATTATATGTATATAGCGTACTGTACAATGCATAATATGTATTAGATATTGTACTATACACAGTATTATATGTATATAGCGTACTGTACAATGCATAATATGTATTAGATATTGTACTATACACAGTATTATATGTATATAGCGTACTGTACAATGCATAATATGTATTAGATATTGTACTATACACAGTATTATATGTATATAGCGTACTGTACAATGCATAATATGTATTAGATATTGTACTATACACAGTATTATCTGTATATAGCGTACTGTACAATGCATAATATGTATTAGATATTGTACTATACACAGTATTATATGTATATAGCGTACTGTACAATGCATAATATGTATTAGATATTGTACTATACACAGTATTATATGTATATAGCGTACTGTACAATGCATAATATGTATTAGATATTGTACTATACACAGTATTATATGTATATAGCGTACTGTACAATGCATAATATGTATTAGATATTGTACTATACACAGTATTATATGTATATAGCGTACTGTACAATGCATAATATGTATTAGATATTGTACTATACACAGTAATTATATGTATATAGCGTACTGTACAATGCATAATATGTATTAGATATTGTACTATACACAGTATTATATGTATATAGCGTACTGTACAATGCATAATATGTATTAGATATTGTACTATACACAGTATTATATGTATATAGCGTACTGTACAATGCATAATATGTATTAGATATTGTACTATACACAGTATTATATGTATATAGCGTACTGTACAATGCATAATATGTATTAGATATTGTACTATACACAGTATTATATGTATATAGCGTACTGTACAATGCATAATATGTATTAGATATTGTACTATACACAGTATTATATGTATATAGCGTACTGTACAATGCATAATATGTATTAGATATTGTACTATACACAGTATTATATGTATATAGCGTACTGTACAATGCATAATATGTATTAGATATTGTACTATACACAGTATTATATGTATATAGCGTACTGTACAATGCATAATATGTATTAGATATTGTACTATACACAGTATTATATGTATATAGCGTACTGTACAATGCATAATATGTATTAGATATTGTACTATACACAGTATTATATGTATATAGCGTACTGTACAATGCATAATATGTATTAGATATTCTACTATACACAGTATTATATGTATATAGCGTACTGTACAATGCATAATATGTATTAGATATTGTACTATACACAGTATTATCTGTATATAGCGTACTGTACAATGCATAATATGTATTAGATATTGTACTATACACAGTATTATATGTATATAGCGTACTGTACAATGCATAATATGTATTAGATATTGTACTATACACAGTATTATATGTATATAGCGTACTGTACAATGCATAATATGTATTAGATATTGTACTATACACAGTATTATATGTATATAGCGTACTGTACAATGCATAATATGTATTAGATATTCTACTATACACAGTATTATATGTATATAGCGTACTGTACAATGCATAATATGCATTAGATATTGTACTATACACAGTATTATATGTATATAGGTACTGTACAATGCATAATATGCATTAGATATTGTACTATACACAGTATTATATGTATATAGCGTACTGTACAATGCATAATATGTATTAGATATTGTACTATACACAGTATTATATGTATATAGCGTACTGTACAATGCATAATATGCATTAGATATTGTACTATACACAGTATTATATGTATATAGCGTACTGTACAATGCATAATATGAATTAGATATTGTACTATACACAGTATTATATGTATATAGCGTACTGTACAATGCATAATATGTATTAGATATTGTACTATACACAGTATTATATGTATATAGCGTACTGTACAATGCATAATATGAATTAGATATTGTACTATACACAGTATTATATGTATATAGCGTACTGTACAATGCATAATATGTATTAGATATTGTACTATACACAGTATTATATGTATATAGCGTACTGTACAATGCATAATATGTATTAGATATTGTACTATACACAGTATTATATGTATATAGCGTACTGTACAATGCATAATATGTATTAGATATTGTACTATACACAGTATTATATGTATATAGGGTACTGTACAATGCATAATATGCATTAGATATTGTACTATACACAGTATTATATGTATATAGCGTACTGTACAATGCATAATATGAATTAGATATTGTACTATACACAGTATTATATGTATATAGCGTACTGTACAATGCATAATATGTATTAGATATTGTACTATACACAGTATTATATGTATATAGCGTACTGTACAATGCATAATATGTATTAGATATTGTACTATACACAGTATTATATGTATATAGCGTACTGTACAATGCATAATATGTATTAGATATTGTACTATACACAGTATTATATGTATATAGCGTACTGTACAATGCATAATATGCATTAGATATTGTACTATACACAGTATTATATGTATATAGCGTACTGTACAATGCATAATATGCATTAGATATTGTACTATACACAGTATTATATGTATATAGGGTACTGTACAATGCATAATATGTATTAGATATTGTACTATACACAGTATTATATGTATATAGCGTACTGTACAATGCATAATATGCATTAGATATTGTACTATACACAGTATTATATGTATATAGCGTACTGTACAATGCATAATATGAATTAGATATTGTACTATACACAGTATTATATGTATATAGCGTACTGTACAATGCATAATATGTATTAGATATTGTACTATACACAGTATTATATGTATATAGCGTACTGTACAATGCATAATATGTATTAGATATTGTACTATACACAGTATTATATGTATATAGCGTACTGTACAATGCATAATATGTATTAGATATTGTACTATACACAGTATTATATGTATATAGCGTACTGTACAATGCATAATATGTATTAGATATTGTACTATACACAGTATTATATGTATATAGCGTACTGTACAATGCATAATATGTATTAGATATTGTACTATACACAGTATTATATGTATATAGCGTACTGTACAATGCATAATATGTATTAGATATTGTACTATACACAGTATTATATGTATATAGCGTACTGTACAATGCATAATATGTATTAGATATTGTACTATACACAGTATTATATGTATATAGCGTACTGTACAATGCATAATATGTATTAGATATTGTACTATACACAGTATTATATGTATATAGCGTACTGTACAATGCATAATATGCATTAGATATTGTACTATACACAGTATTATATGTATATAGCGTACTGTACAATGCATAATATGTATTAGATATTGTACTATACACAGTATTATATGTATATAGCGTACTGTACAATGCATAATATGCATTAGATATTGTACTATACACAGTATTATATGTATATAGCGTACTGTACAATGCATAATATGCATTAGATATTGTACTATACACAGTATTATATGTATATAGCGTACTGTACAATGCATAATATGCATTAGATATTGTACTATACACAGTATTATATGTATATAGGGTACTGTACAATGCATAATATGCATTAGATATTGTACTATACACAGTATTATATGTATATAGCGTACTGTACAATGCATAATATGCATTAGATATTGTACTATACACAGTATTATATGTATATAGCGTACTGTACAATGCATAATATGCATTAGATATTGTACTATACACAGTATTATATGTATATAGCGTACTGTACAATGCATAATATGTATTAGATATTGTACTATACACAGTATTATATGTATATAGGGTACTGTACAATGCATAATATGTATTAGATATTGTACTATACACAGTATTATATGTATATAGCGTACTGTACAATGCATAATATGCATTAGATATTGTACTATACACAGTATTATATGTATATAGCGTACTGTACAATGCATAATATGCATTAGATATTGTACTATACACAGTATTATATGTATATAGCGTACTGTACAATGCATAATATGCATTAGATATTGTACTATACACAGTATTATATGTATATAGCGTACTGTACAATGCATAATATGTATTAGATATTGTACTATACACAGTATTATATGTATATAGCGTACTGTACAATGCATAATACGCTATTAGATATTGTACTATACACAGTATTATATGTATATAGCGTACTGTACAATGCATAATATGCATTAGATATTGTACTATACACAGTATTATATGTATATAGGGTACTGTACAATGCATAATATGCATTAGATATTGTACTATACACAGTATTATATGTATATAGCGTACTGTACAATGCATAATATGCATTAGATATTGTACTATACACAGTATTATATGTATATAGCGTACTGTACAATGCATAATATGCATTAGATATTGTACTATACACAGTATTATATGTATATAGCGTACTGTACAATGCATAATATGCATTAGATATTGTACTATACACAGTATTATATGTATATAGCGTACTGTACAATGCATAATATGCATTAGATATTGTACTATACACAGTATTATATGTATATAGCGTACTGTACAATGCATAATATGCATTAGATATTGTACTATACACAGTATTATATGTATATAGCGTACTGTACAATGCATAATATGCATTAGATATTGTACTATACACAGTATTATATGTATATAGCGTACTGTACAATGCATAATATGTATTAGATATTGTACTATACACAGTATTATATGTATATAGGGTACTGTACAATGCATAATATGTATTAGATATTGTACTATACACAGTATTATATGTATATAGGGTACTGTACAATGCATAATATGCATTAGATATTGTACTATACACAGTATTATATGTATATAGCGTACTGTACAATGCATAATATGCATTAGATATTGTACTATACACAGTATTATATGTATATAGCGTACTGTACAATGCATAATATGTATTAGATATTGTACTATACACAGTATTATATGTATATAGGGTACTGTACAATGCATAATATGCATTAGATATTGTACTATACACAGTATTATATGTATATAGCGTACTGTACAATGCATAATATGCATTAGATATTGTACTATACACAGTATTATATGTATATAGCGTACTGTACAATGCATAATATGCATTAGATATTGTACTATACACAGTATTATATGTATATAGCGTACTGTACAATGCATAATATGTATTAGATATTGTACTATACACAGTATTATATGTATATAGGGTACTGTACAATGCATAATATGCATTAGATATTGTACTATACACAGTATTATATGTATATAGGGTACTGTACAATGCATAATATGCATTAGATATTGTACTATACACAGTATTATATGTATATAGCGTACTGTACAATGCATAATATGTATTAGATATTGTACTATACACAGTATTATATGTATATAGCGTACTGTACAATGCATAATATGTATTAGATATTGTACTATACACAGTATTATATGTATATAGCGTACTGTACAATGCATAATATGCATTAGATATTGTACTATACACAGTATTATATGTATATAGCGTACTGTACAATGCATAATATGCATTAGATATTGTACTATACACAGTATTATATGTATATAGGGTACTGTACAATGCATAATATGTATTAGATATTGTACTATACACAGTATTATATGTATATAGCGTACTGTACAATGCATAATATGTATTAGATATTGTACTATACACAGTATTATATGTATATAGCGTACTGTACAATGCATAATATGCATTAGATATTGTACTATACACAGTATTATATGTATATAGCGTACTGTACAATGCATAATATGCATTAGATATTGTACTATACACAGTATTATATGTATATAGCGTACTGTACAATGCATAATATGTATGTAAAGGATTTTCATTATTTAAATAAACCTGTTTTTAACTTGTGGCGTTCTTTTCTTTTAAGGAAGATTTCATGTACCAGATATTAATATCTTATAGAAGACAGAAGCCGCAGCTTTTTTTTTGTTTGTTTAACAATAGTGCAATTTTTAAACTTTGCACTATGTAAAATATGTTTTTAAAAGTAGACGGTTAATTTACTATTTGTTTCGCTGCTATAGGTTTTCACGTACGTGTTTAGTTTTAATATCGTGATCGCACTGCACCAGACATGTAATATCTTAATAAAGCGTTTGTTACAATGCGGCCACGATAAGGAAACCAGTTCAGTAAAGTGTAAACTTACTTTGCTATATTTCTGATAGCAATCACATTGTACCAAACGTGTGGTTGGTTTGCTGAAAAGGCAGCGAGCCCGATACTGTCATATGAAAGACTCATTATTACCACTCACCTGTGCTGTAAGGGTCAGACCACTTTATTTATAACATTTCACCCGGCGGATGACTTGTGAGGCTAATGATACTGAAATGAACCTTTAAATATAAATACAGGAATCGTAAAGCAGAGACTTGAGGTCACACCTGGGGTTTATTGTGTCTTGATCCTTGTAGAACGCGTCACCATGATGTACAGTGTCGTGCAACGCGGAGGGTTGACTTATTTGTGAACTCTCATACACAGGATATACCTGAGTCTTGCATTGCTATTTGTACAGTTTGCATTGTTGTGCATTTCAGGTAAACACTCAGGATATTGTCTCCTCTGCTGTGGCCAGTTAGAGACAGGAATAAATAAGTTCCAATACAAATCAAGCAATCACTGTGTGGCATGTCACAGGGTCAGTACTCTGAATCCTGCAGGATGTACTACAGTCTCTCTAGAAGCCGGTAAAAAAAAACAGTTTTCATAAGCAAATTACAGAAAAAGCAAAAATAAATGTTGAACTACTAACAAAACACATTACAAGGAGCTGGACTTTTAGTGTCCGTTTAAATGCATTAAAGGATACTCTGATCACTGCTTTTAGATCATTTCCTATTTAGGGCACAAAAAATCGCCTTCATAAAAGTGATTTGTGCTCTCCGCTGAGTTATACCAGCAAAGACAAATGTGCGCTGGTATTACAAGTTGAGCGCAATGCGAACGTGAGCTCACGTTCGCATTACTTGGAAGCAGAGAGCGCTTCCATAGGCTCCAATGGAAGCCTCATTCTCATGTCGTAAAACACGGCATGAGAACTAGCGCAGCAAAGGGGGTAAGTCGCACAGGGATATACACAGAAATATTTACAAGAAACAAACACAGTTCCCATAGACAGAAAAAAACGGCACTCAAAAGCGCCTTTACATAGCGAACACCCCACACGCACAAACCTTAGCCCCTCATAACTGCTTATTGCACTTATTTTATTAAAAAACAAAGGTGCTGCTATCTTTGTTTTTTTAATAAAGTTTATTAAGATTTGGGGGGTATTTGGGACACATTTATAAAATTTACCAGAGATCTGATTTCTGGTTAATTTTATAAGTGCTAATTGCTACCGTGAGCTCGCTGTAGCACTTGTAATGGCTCGTTATTTATTGCGCCCGCAAATGAGAAAATGTGCCCGTTTGCGGGTGCACAATAAATTAGTTCTCCACTTGTAAGCTGGCCCTAAATAAGCTGCTGATGTAATATTTGTGCTATTTAGCAATAAAGCCCTGAGCTACTCTGGTACATTTATCTTGTGATAACACGGCGCCCTCGCATTACACAGGGACAGAGCACGGACGTGTCTGGCACCAGAACCCTCACACTGCGCAGACACGAGCCATTGTCTGAGCTACTTTATCAGGGCACTTATACTCATCTGATTTATATGTAATTAGCTGATTATTTGTGCCTTATAATCAGCCTGCCTCAGGCCTCAACTCCGGACACCATTGCCTACATCAGGCCCTGACCCAGACTCCTGCGCTGCTCGTGTTGGACCTAAGATACTGAGTATTCTGCTTCGTTTCATCCTCTGACAAAACCCCTTGTTATGTTTTATTGGCAGCTAAACCCCTCTCCCAGCTGAAGGGATTAGCAAAGATGTAATAGAGTAAAGCAAACAGAGTTACCGCTGAACAAGTCACATATAGGGGCTGACATGTACCTAATATAGCGAGCTTAAATGTATAAGTACATTTTATATTAAATGTTTAGCTTGTGCTAGTAAAAAACAATCACCTAGATTACGAGTTTTGCATTAGAGGCTATGCGGTGCTAACGAGCAGTTTATGCTCACTGCTCACTTACAGACAGCGCTGGTATTACGGATTTTTACAAACCCGAAGTTAACCGCAAAAAAAGTGATCGTAGAGCAAAATTTTGCTCCACATCTCACCTCAATACCAGCGCTGCTTACGTTAGCGGTGAGCTGGCTGAACGTGCTTGTGCACGATTTCCCCATAAGAATCAATGGGGGAGAGCCGGCTGAAAAAAAACCTAACACATGCAAAAAAGCAGCGTTTAGCTCCTAACGCAGCCCCATTGATTCATATGGGGAAAATACATTTATGTCTACACCTAACACCCTAACATAAACCCTGAGTCTACAGCGGTCCCACCCCTTGCTCTCTCTCCCCTCTCTTTTGCTCTCTCTTCCCCCCTCTCTTTTGCTTTCTCTCCCCCCTCTCCTTTGCGCTCTCTCTCCCCTCTTTTGCTCTCTCTCTCCTCTCTTTTGCTCTCTCTCTCCCCCCCCTTTCTTTTGCTCTCTCTCCCCCCTCTTTTGTTCTCTCCCCCCTCTTTGGCTCTCGTCCCCCCTCTTTGGCTCTCTCTCCCCCCTCTTTGGCTCTCTCCCATCTTTTGCTCTCTCTCCTCTTTGGCTCTCTCTCCCCCCTCTTTGGCTCTCTTCCTCATTGGCTCTCTCTCTCCCCCCTCTTTGGCTCTCCCCCCCCCCTTTGGCTCTCTCCCCCCCTTTGGCTCTCTCCCCCCTCTTTGGTTCTCTCTCCCCCCTCTTTGGTTCTCTCTCCCCCCTCTTTGGCTCTCTCTCCCCCCTCTTTGGCTCTCTCTCCCCCCTCTTTGGCTCTCTCCCCTCTTTTGCTCTCTCTCCTCTTTGGCTCTCTCTCCTCTTTGGCTCTCTTTCATATTTGGCTCTCTCTCTCCCCCCCATTTGGCTCTCCCCCCCCTTTGGCTCTCTCCCCCCCCTCCGCTCCCCCCCCCCTCTTTTGGCTCCCCCCCCCCCTCTTTGGCTCTCTCTCCCCCCTCTTTGGCTCTCTCTCCTCTTTGGCTCTCTTTCCTCTTTGGCTCTCTCTCCCCCCCCCCCCTTTGGCCCTTCTCCCCCCCTCTCCTGCTCCCTCTCTGGCTCTGTCTTAATTGAAAGCCTTTGCCTCTCTGGCCACGCCCCCATCACGGCACCCCACCCGGTCACGCCCCATCGTGTCGACACCCGCCGGCCATGCCCCTCGCCGTGCCCGGTCACGCCCCTCGCGATGCCCGGTCACCCCCCATTGCGATGCTCCCGTCGGCCACGCTCCCTGACACTCCGCTTCAGCCTTGCTCTGTGCTGAGTGCTAAGTGTCAGGATCCAAACGGCCAGGTATGTTTGTCACGAGCAGTCTCTACTGCGCATGACTGCATCTGACAAACATACTTGGCCATTTATTATATAGGATAGTTACATTGTAGCTAGTTTAGGGTTTATTTTTATTTTACAGGCAAGTTTGTATTTATTTTAACTAGGTAGAATAGTTACTAAATAGTTATTAACTATTTACTAACTACCTAGCTAAAATAAATACAAAAGTACCTGTAAAATAAAACCTAACCTAAGTTACAATTACACCTAACACTACACTATAATTAAATTAATTCCCTAAATTAAATACAATTAAATACAAATAAATACAGTTATCTAAAGTACAAAAAAAACCAAACACTATATTACAGAAAATAATAAACAAATTACAAGATTTTTAAACTAATTACACCTAATCTAATCCCCCTAACAAAATAAAAAAGCCCCCAAAAAATAAAAAAGCCCTACCCTACACTAAATTACAAATAGCCCTTAAAAGGGCCTTTTGCGGGGCATTGCCCCAAAGTAATCAGCTCTTATACCTGTAAAAAAAAAGTACAAATCCCCCCAACATAAAAACCCACCACCCATACATCAACCCTACTCTAAAACCCACCCAATACCCCCTTATAAAAACTAACACTAACCCCTTGAAGATCACCTTACCGGGAGAAGTCTTCACCCAACCGGGCCAAAGTCCTCAATAAAGCCGGGAGAAGTGGTCCTCCAGACGGGCAGAAGTCTTCATCCAGACGACATCTTCTATCTTCATCGATCCGGGCGGAGCGGGTCCATTTTCAAGACATCCGGCGTGGAGCATCCTCTTCCATCAAAGTCTTCTTACTAAATGACGGTTCCTTTAAGTGACGTCATCCAAGATGGAGTCCCTTCAATTCCAATTGGCTGATAGAATTCTATCAGCCAATCGGAATTAAGGTAGAAAAAATCCAATTGGCTGATTGGAACAGCCAATAGAATGCCAGCTCAATCCTATTGGCTGATTGGATCAGCCAATAGGATTGCAGTTCAATCCTATTGGCTGATTGCATCAGCCAATAGGATTTTTTTCTACCTTAATTCCGATTGGCTGATAGAATTCTATCAGCCAATCGGAATTGAAGAGACACCATCTTGGATGACGTCACTTAAAGGTACCTTCATTTAGTAAAAAGACTTCGATGGAAGAGGATGCTCCGCGCCGGATGTCTTGAATATGGACCCACTACGCGCCGGATGGATGAAGATAGAAGATGCCGTCTGGATGAAGACTTCTGCCCATCTGGAGGACCACTTCGCCCGGCTTGGATGAAGACTTCGGCCCAGTTGGGTGAAGACTTCTCCCGGTAAGGTGATCTTCAAGGGGTTAGTGTTAGGTTTTTTAAGGGGGTATTGGGTGGGTTTTAGAGTAGGGTTGGTTGTGTGGGTGGTGGGTTTTAATGTTGGGGGGGGATTTGTACTTTTTTTACAGGTAAAAGAGCTGATTACTTTGGGGCAATGCCCCACAAAAGGCCCTTTTAAGGGCTATTTGTAATTTAGTGTAGGATAGGGCTTTTTTATTTTTTGGGGGCTTTTTTATTTTGTTAGGGGGATTAGATTAGGTGTAATTAGTTTAAAAATCTTGTAATTTGTTTATTATTTTCTGTAATTTAGTGTTTGTTTTTTTGTACTTTAGATAATTGTATTTATTTGTATTTAATTTAGGTAATTAATTTAATTATAGTGTAGTGTTAGGTGTAATTGTATCTTAGGTTAGGTTTTATTTTACAGGTAAATTTGTCTTTGTTTTAACTAGGTAGTTATTAAATAGTATTTAATTTAACTATTATACCTAGTTAAAATAAATACAAACTTGCCTGTAAAATAAAAATAAACCCTAAGCTAGCTACAATGTAACTATTAGTTATATTGTAGCTATCTTAGGGTTTATTTTATAGGTAAGTATTTAGTTTTAAATAGGAATTATTTAGGTAATAATAGTAATTTTATTTAGATTTATTTAAATTATATTTAAGTTAGGGGGTGTTAGGGTTAGACTTAGATTTAGGGGTTAATAACTTTAATATAGGGGCGGTGACATGGGCGGCAGATTAGGGGTTAATAAATGTAGGTAGGTGTCGGCGATGTTAGGGACAGCAGATTAGGGGTTAATAATTTTTAACTAGTGTTTGCGATGTAGGAGTGCAGTGGTTTCTGTCGGAGTACCGCAAGGTTCTGTCCTCGGTCCCCTTCTCTTCTCAATCTAGACGTCATCACTAGGTTCCCTAATTAAGTCCCATGGTTTACAATACAATTTGTATGCCGACGACACCCAAATCTACTTCTCTGCACCAGACCTATCTCCTTCCTTGCTAACCCGTGTCACTAACTGTCTTTCTCACATCTCTAACTGGATGTCCTATCACTACCTCAAGCTAAATCTCTCCAAAACTGAGCTCATTTTCCCCCTTCCTCAAAACTCTCCATCCCCAATCTCTCTATAACTGTTGACAACTCCATCATTACCCCTACCCCGCATGACCGATGTCTCTGGGTCACATTTGACTCAGATCTTTCTTTCACTCCTCACATTCAGTCATTGGCTAAAGCCTGCCGCTTCCACCTTAAAAACATCTCTAAAATTAGACACTTCCTTACACAAGACACAACTAAGATTTTAATCCACTTTCTCATTTTTTCCAGCCTTGATTACTGCAACTCTGTCCTCTGATCTCCCTAGCTGTCTAGCTCCTTTACAATCCATAATGAATGCCTCTGCCAGACTCATCTTCCTTACACGTCGCTCTTCATCTGCTGCACCTCTCTGTCAATCTCTTCACTGGCTTCCTCTTGCCTCTAAGATTAAACACAAAATTCTCATTCTGACATACAAAGCCCTCAACTGCACTGCTCGCCCCTATATCTCAGACCTTGTCTCCAGATACTCTCCCTCCCGTCCCCTTCGCTCTGCTCATGACCTCCTTCTCTCCGCCTCTCTTGTCACCTCATCACACTCCCGTTTACAGGACTTCTCCAGACTGGCTCCCATCTTGTGTAACTGTCTGACTCTCTTCTAGTTTTAAAAGCTTCAAGCGCTCCCTAAAGACTCTACTGTTCAGGGATGCATACAACCTACCCTAACCTTTCTTTTGTACCAGTTCCTCTCCTCCATTGCTATCCCCTGAACCCCCCTAGCATGTAAGCCTAAGAGTCCAGCTGTTTGTAGATCACCTTCTTAAGAGCTGACTACAACAGTGCAACTCTTGGCAGGGCCCTCTACCCTATAATTGTTTTGTTGTACTCCCCCTTTGTTTATAGCGCTGCGGAATCTGTTGGGGCTCTACAAATAACCGATAATTAATAATAATAATATATTTATTATAGTGGCGGCGATGTCCGGTTCGGCAGATTAGGGGTTAAAAAATGTATTTTAGTGTCTGCGATGTGGGAGGGCCTCGGTTTAGGGGTTAATAGGTAGTATATGGGTGTTAGTGTACTTTTTAGCACTTTAGTTGAGTTTTATGCTACGGCGTTGTAGTGTAAAACTCTTAACTACTGACTTTAAAATGCGGTACCAGTGTTGACAGGAGAGGGTCTACTGCTCACTTTTTGTCAGACTCGTAATACCGGCGCTATGCAAGTCCCATTGAAAAAAGAGGATACACAATTGACGTAAGTGAATTTGCAGTATTTCCAAGTCTGGCCAAAAAAGTGAGCGGTATACCTGTACCTGCAAGACTCGTAATACCAGCAGGCGTTAAAAACCAGCGTTAGGACCGGCCAACGCTGCTCTTTAAGCCTAACGCCAAACTCGTAATATAGCCGAATGTGATGTGATGGTAAAATAAAACAACAATGTAAAAGACAATCACTGCATATTTTCTGTAATTTCTCAGCATTTATCACTTCCACAGAGAAGCTGAGAGCATACTTAAATATGCTGTAAAATAAACAGTGTGAGAGATTAAAATTGTACAGAAGTGGCCACAAGTTTTCATGTTTACAAGAGTGGTCAATTCTCACACTGTAAATCGTGGTATGGCAAAATGGCAACTATTAAAATATTAAAATTATTAATCAGATTTAATCAAAACTGTAATTTGTCCCTTGTTCAGAGGAGAATTGCCTGGTATGTAGCTTGTTAGGCGGAATCAGACCGCTGTACTTGTTAGATGGGATCAGACTGATGTACTTGTTAGATGAGATCAGACTGATGTACTTGTTAGATGGGATCAGACTGATGTACTTGTTAGAAGGGATCAGACCGATGTACTTGTTAGATGGGATCAGACCGATGTACTTGTTAGATGGGATCAGACCGATGTACTTGTTAGATGGGATCAGACCGATGTACTTGTTAGATGGGATCAGACCGATGTACTTGTTAGATGGGATCAGACCGATGTACTTGTTAGATGGGATCAGACCGATGTACTTGTTAGATGGGATCAGACCGATGTACTTGTTAGATGGGATCAGACCGATGTACTTGTTAGATGAGATCAGACCGATGTACTTGTTAGATGGGATCAGACCGATGTACTTGTTAGATGGGATCAGACCGATGTACTTGTTAGATGGGATCAGACCGATGTACTTGTTAGATGGGATCAGACCGATGTACTTGTTAGATGGGATCAGACTGATGTACTTGTTAGATGGGATCAGACTGATGTACTTGTTAGATGGGATCAGACTGATGTACTTGTTAGATGGGATCAGACTGATGTACTTGTTAGATGGGATCAGACTGATGTACTTGTTAGATGGGATCAGACTGATGTACTTGTTAGACGGGATCAGACTGACGTACTTGTTAGATGAGATCAGACTGATGTACTTGTTAGATGCGATCAGACTGATGTACTTGTTAGATGGGATCAGACTGATGTACTTGTTAGATAGGATCAGACTGATGTACTTGTTAGATAGGATCAGACTGATGTACTTGTTAGATGGGATCAGACTGATGTACTTGTTAGATGGGATCAGACTGATGTACTTGTTAGATGGGATCAGACTGATGTACTTGTTAGATGGGATCAGACTGATGTACTTGTTAGATGGGATCAGACTGATGTACTTGTTAGACGGGATCAGACTGATGTACTTGTTAGATGGGATCAGACTGACGTACTTGTTAGATGGGATCAGACTGACGTACTTGTTAGATAGGATCAGACTGATGTACTTGTTAGACGGGATCAGACTGATGTACTTGTTAGACGGGATCAGACTGATGTACTTGTTAGATGGGATCAGACTGATGTACTTGTTAGATGGGATCAGACTGATGTACTTGTTAGATGGGATCAGACTGATGTACTTGTTAGATGGGATCAGACTGATGTACTTGTTAGATGGGATCAGACTGATGTACTTGTTAGATGGGATCAGACTGATGTACTTGTTAGATGAGATCAGACTGATGTACTTGTTAGATGGGATCAGACTGATGTACTTGTTAGATGGGATCAGACTGATGTACTTGTTAGATAGGATCAGACCGATGTGCTTGTTAGATAGGATCAGACTGATGTACTTGTTAGATGGGATCAGACCGATGTGCTTGTTAGATGGGATCAGACCGATGTGCTTGTTAGATGGGATCAGACCGATGTACTTGTTAGATAGGATCAGACCGATGTGCTTGTTAGATAGGATCAGACTGATGTACTTGTTAGATGGGATCAGACCGCTGTACTTGTTAGATGGGATCAGACTGATGTACTTGTTAGATAGGATCAGACCGATGTGCTTGTTAGATGGGATCAGACTGATGTACTTGTTAGATGGGATCAGACCGATGTGCTTGTTAGATGGGATCAGACCGATGTGCTTGTTAGATGGGATCAGACCGATGTACTTGTTAGATAGGATCAGACTGATGTGCTTGTTAGATACGATCAGACCGATGTGCTTGTTAGATGGGATCAGACTGATGTACTTGTTACATGGGATCAGACCGATGTGCTTGTTAGATGGGATCAGACTGATGTGCTTGTTAGATAGGATCAGACTGATGTACTTGTTAGATGGGATCAGACTGATGTACTTGTTACATGGGATCAGACCGATGTGCTTGTTAGATGGGATCAGACTGATGTACTTGTTAGATAGGATCAGACTGATGTACTTGTTAGATGGGATCAGACCGATGTGCTTGCTAGATGGGATCAGACTGATGTACTTGTTATATCGGATCAGACTGATGTACTTGTTAGATCGGATCAGACTGATTTAATTCAGGAAAGTTTTACTCTGTGTAAAGCACAACTGGGCTAAAATAAGCTGCTCCAAGGTAGTAACTCGCCATAGAAGAAGTCACTGAGCTGTTGTATGTTTCTGGTAGACGGCTTCTCTTTCTGTATATATTAATCTTAATTATAAATTGTCTGAAATAGCAGCGAACCTTCAAGGTATTAGATGTAAAACCTCACGGAAAACAATCACCCGAGAAAATAGCATAATGAGATGTTAGATCCTAACGAGATGTTAGCATAACAAGTAGAAAATAAATTAGTTAAAGTGGTACTATTTTGTGCTTGAATTTTTTTTTATAAACTTTGATGCAACTTTGAGCTCTGAGCAACCAGGGATTGGGAAGAGAGATTGATGAAGTATCACTAGAAAGAGTTTAATTTATGGTGGTTCTAACACCAGTTGTTTGAGAAAAGCGTACCATGGACTTCATGATCAAAATGGAATCATTAAAATTAACTTTGTTTGAAAAATTTAGATTGTGAAAAAAACTGTGGTATCAGAGATACCAGGTTGAAATACCATGTATGAAAGCGACTGAAAATCCTGGAAAGCAACTGAAAATCTGCTGAGCTTGACAACTCTTGTTGGATGCTGTAAAATGTAAACACCCTTTATTTTGAAACATTGGATTGCAATAGCTACTCTTGCCGATTCTGTTTCCCTAAGACAAACTAGTTTTGCTTGCCCCTCCCCCAGACAAACTTCAGATTTGCTGGAATCTGACTTCACTTGGACCCATAGGAGGCCGGGAAAACATAATTTATGTAAGAACTTACCTGATAAATTCATTTCTTTCATATTAGCAAGAGTCCATGAGCTAGTGACGTATGGGATATACATTCCTACCAGGAGGGGCAAAGTTTCCCAAACCTTAAAATGCCTATAAATACACCCCTCACCACACCCACAATTCAGTTTAACGAATAGCCAAGAAGTGGGGTGATAAGAAAAGAGTGAAAGCATCAAAAAAATAAGGAATTGGAATAATTGTGCTTTAAACAAAAAAAAAAAACATAACCACCACAAAAAAGGGTGGGCCTCATGGACTCTTGCTAATATGAAAGAAATGAATTTATCAGGTAAGTTCTTACATAAATTATGTTTTCTTTCATGTAATTAGCAAGAGTCCATGAGCTAGTGACGTATGGGATATAAATACCCAAGATGTGGAACTTCCACGCAAGAGTCACTAGAGAGGGAGGGATAAAATAAAGACAGCCAATTCCGCTGAAAAATTAATCCACTACCCAAATCAAAAGTTTCAATTTTAATAATGAAAAAAACTGAAATTATAAGCAGAAGAATCAAACTGAAACAGCTGCCTGAAGTACTATTCTACCAAAAACTGCTTCTAAAGAAGAGAAAACAACAAAATGGTAGAATTTAGTAAAAATATGCAAAGAAGACCAAGTCATTGCTTTGCAAATTAGATCAACAGAAGCTTCATTCTTAAAAAGCCCAGGAAGTAGAAACTGACCTAGTAGAATGAGCCGTAATCCTCTGAGACGGGGAATAATCCGACTCCAAATAAGCATGATGAATCAAAAGCTTAACCAAGATGCCAAAGAAATAGCAGAAGCCTTCTGACCTTCCTAAAACCAGAAAAGATAACAAATAGACTAGAAGTCTGTCTGAAATCTGAGTAGCTTCAACATAATATTTCAAAACTCTTACCACATCCTAAAGAATTTAAGAATCTTACCAAAGAATTCTTAGGATTAGGACACAAGGAAAAGACAATAATTCCTCCACTAATGTTGTTAGAATTCACAACTTGGGTGACAATTGAAATGAGGACAGCAAAAAAACACCTTATCCTGATGAAAAATCAGAACAAGGAGATTCACAAGAAAGAACAGATAATTCAAAAATTGTTCTAGCTGAAGAGATGTCCAAAAAGAACAATACTTTCCATGAAAGTAATGAATGTCCAGAGCAAGCATATGCTCAAAATAGAAGAGCCTGAAAAACCTTCAGAACCCAATTAAGACTCCAAGGAGGAGAAATTGGCTTAATGACAGGTTTGATACGAATCAAAACCTGAAAAAAATGATGAATATCAGGAAGTAACACTGCCTTATCCTGATGAAAAATCAGAAAAGGATATTCACAAAAAAGAGCATATAACTCAAAAACTCTTCTAGTAGAAGAAATAACCAAAAGGAACAATACTTTTCCAAGAAAGTAATTTAACGTTCAGAAAATGCATAGTTTCAAACGGAGGAGCCTGTAAAGCCCTCAGCACCAAATTGAGACTCCAAAGAGGAGAGATTGAATTAATGACAGGCTTGATATGGACCAAAGCCTGTACAACACAATGAATATCAGGATGATTAGCAATCTTTCTGTGAAAAAAGAACAGAAAGAGTAGAGATTTGTCCTAACAAAGAATTGAAGACAAAACCTTATCCAAACCAACCTGAAAAAATAATAAAATTCTATGAATTTTAAAAGAATGCCAAGAAAAGTAGGTCTTCCAGACTCAATATAAATCTTTCTAGAGACAGATTTATGAGCCTGAAACATAGTATTAATCAATGAGTCAGAAAAACCTCTATGACTAAAAACCAAGCGTTCAATCTCCATCCCTTCAAATGTAATGATTTGAGATCCTGATGGAAAAAATGGCCTTGAGAAAGAAAAGGTCTGGTTTAAACGGAGGTGTCCAACGTTGGCAACTGGCCATCCGAATGAGATTCGTATACCAAAACCTGAGAGGCCATGCTGGAGCTACCAGCATAACAAACAAATACTCCATAAGAATTTTGGAAGAAGAACTAGAGGCGGAAAGAAATAGGCAAAAAGATAATTCCAAAGAAATGTCAATGAATACACTACTTCCGCCTGAAGATTCCCGGACCTTAATAGGCCCCTGGGAAGTTCTTTATTCAGATGAGATGAAAAACATATCTGGGTAAGAGAGACCATTCTCCCGGAAGAAAAGCTTGATTAACAGAGATAATCCGCTTCCCAAATATCTATACCTGGGAAAAAAAACACAGAATTTAGATAGGAGCTGGATTTAGCCCAAGCTAATATCCGAGACACTTCTGTCACAGCCTAAGGACTGATAGTCCTACTCTGATGATTGACATACACCATAGTAGTGATATTGTCTGAAAAACATTAAACGTCTCTTCTTCAAAAAGAAACTAACTGAAAAACTCTGAGAAAGCACGGAGTTCTAAAATATCAAATGGTAATCTCGCCTCCTGAGATTTCCAAACCCCTTGTGCTGACAGAGATCCTCAGACAGCCTCCCAACCAAAAAGACTCACATCTGTAGAGATCATGGTCCAGGTTGAAAGAAACGAAGAGACCTGTAGAACTAAATGATGGTGATCTTAACCACCAAATCAAGAGAGATAAATATTAGGATTCGAAGATTTAAAATGCGAAATCCTAGAAACCCTGCACCATAATTCAGCATAAAAGACTGGAAAGGTTCTTTCTATTGAAAATGAGCAAAGGGAATTAAATCCAATGCTGTGGCCATAAGACCTAAATCTTCTATGCATATATAGCAACTGAAGGAAATAATAGAGACTAAAGGTACCGACAAACGGAACACAATAAAATTGTCCCTTGTCTGATAGAGACAAAGACAGTGACACAAACTATCTGGAAACCTAAAAAAGGTGACCCTTGTGTAAGGAATCAAGAGCTTTTGAAAAAAAGATCCTCTAACTATGTCCTGAAGAGCAAAGTGAATCATATGAGATTCCGCATCCTCAGAAAATAATCTGAATGAAAACAGAAAAATGAAAATATGCATTTATTGTATCTAATGAAAACAAATAATGCTATCACTGACCAAAAAAAGGCAGAATAGTTTGAATAAAACTCCAAAACCCAGTTCCTAAAAATGGAACTGGAAGAAATACCCCAGAAGATTCCAGGTCTGAGCAGCGCTTGAACCCCATGGGTGCCCAGCCATGCTTCAACAGTACCCAAAATAAATAGGACCGAAACACACTTAAAGAAAGTGTTAGCCTTACTGGAATAAAATCAAAGAAATTTGGACCGAATAGAACCAAATAAATTTCAAAGAAGTCTTAACCTGCCCCTTGCCAGCCAAGCTGGAATACGGGGCACGTACATCGCAATTTTAGAGAGCTGATTTCGAACTGAAAAATTTCCAATTAAAAACATGTTACTTGGGAAAGAATTCAGGAATTTGTTCCTTAATAAGAACAACCAAACTAGTATAAGCTTAAAGTTTTAGTCTTAGAACTCAATCTTGAAGCCCAGAGTAACAGTTAAGAATCGAATCCAATTATAAAACAAATAATTGATTATCTTAGAACAAAAGAAATATGGATTTTTAAAAATCACAAAATTCTTCTAGCTAAAATAGCTAAAGACATAGATTAACCCTCATTTGCGAAAATATTCAATAAAATGAAGACACAAATGAAATTATTAGCATGATAGTCCAGTTAAAGGACCAGTCAATACAGTGGACTTGCATAATCAAAAAATGCAAAACAACAAGACAAATGCAACAGCACCTAGTCTAGTAAATGTTGTCCCTTAACAATGCTAAAATAAATCATAATCTGATACTTGATCTTAAAGTAAACAAAACAAAAATGAAGCAATTGCAACATCCAAATAAATCACAGGACCAAGAAAAGTACCTGAAACTAAATAATTTTCCATAAATAAGATACAACTATCTAAAGGAAAATAAATACTATTTTGCTATAGAAACAATAGCATAATTAGTAGGAGTAGAGATAGCCCCAATAAATTGGAGAACCCTCCAAATTGAATTTAACTGCTGGCAAAGAATATAGTTTAAAACCTTTGAAGAAGGAATAAAAGAAAATTCTCAGCCTATTCCATTCCCTAGTATGAGGAATTGGAAAGAAAACCTCTGAAAACACAGAAGAAAAATAAGCAGAAATAGTGTTAGCTAGTCTTGAAAAAGAACTAGTTACCTTAATATCCAAAATAATCAACACCTTTTCAACAAAGAACAAATGTACTTTAATAAAAAAATAATAAAAAAGTAGATTTGTTAGTGTCAATATCTGATGAAGAAAATTCTGAATGAGAAAAAAACATCATCAGAGAAGGATAAATCAGTATGTTGTTGGTCATTTGAAACTTCAATAATTAAAAAAGAAGTGAAAAAGACCTAAAAAAATGTTATTAGAAGGCACGATGTCAGACAAAGCCTTTAAAATAGAATCAGAAAAATATTTCTTATAAATCTTCTAAATATTTCTTGTACATAAGATGTAAAAAGAATGGCAATATATAAAGCATAAATACTAATGGATTCTGCATGTAAAAGTTTATCATAATAACTTATTACAAACCATAGCTAAAGATAAACATTCATAACATTTAAAATAAATGAACTTAGCTTTGGTAGGACTGAACTCAGTCAAGCGTTTTTCCAGAAGTAGCTTTTGATCCAGGGTCAATCTGAGACATCTTGCAATATGTAATAGAAAAAACAACATATAAAGCAAAATCTATCAAATTCCTTAAATGACAGTTTCAGGAATGGGAAAAAATGCCAATGAACAAGCTTCTAGCAACCAGAAGCAAATAAACAATGAGACTTAAATAATGTGGAGACAATAATGATGCCCATATTTTTTAGCGCCAAAAAAGACGCCCACACTATTTGGCGCCTAAATGCTTTGGCGCCAAAAATGACGCCACATCCAGTAACGCCGACATCTTTGGTGCAAAAAAACGTCAAAAAAATTACGCACATACAAACAACTTCCGGTGACAAGTATGACGCCGGAAATGACTAAGAATTTTTTTGCGCCAAAAAAGTCCGCGCCAAGAATGACGCAATAAAATGAAGCATTTTCAGCCCCCGCGAGCCTAACAGTCCACAGGAAAAAAAGTCAAATTTTAAAGGTAAGAAAAAACATAATTTATGCTTACCTGATAAATTTATTTCTCTTGTAGTGTATCCAGTCCACGGATCATCCATTACTTATGGGATATTCTCCTTCCCAACAGGAAGTTGCAAGAGTCCACCCACAGCAGAGCTGCTATATAGCTCCTCCCCTAACTGCCATATCCAGTCATTCGACCGAAAACATGCAGAGAAAGGAAAAACCATAGGGTGCAGTGGTGACTGTAGTTTAAATGAAAAAATTACCTGCCTTAAAATGACAGGGCGGGCCGTGGACTGGATACACTACAAGAGAAATAAATTTATCAGGTAAGCATAAATTATGTTTTCTCTTGTTAAGTGTATCCAGTCCACGGATCATCCATTACTTATGGGATACCAATACCAAAGCAAAAGTACACGGATGAAGGGAGGGACAAGGCAGGTACTTAAACGGAAGGTACCACTGCCCGAAAAAAAAACCTTTCTCCCAAAAATAGCCTCAGAAGAAGCAAAGTATGAAGCGCAGACCAAGACACCGTCTTGTAAATCTGTTCAACAGAAGCCTCATTTTAAAAAGGCCCAAGTGAAAGCCACAGCTCTAGTAGAATGAGCTGTAATCCCTTCAGGAGGCTGCTGTCCAGCAGTCTCATAAGCTAAACGAATTATGCTTTTTAACCAAAAAGAAAGAGAGGTTGCTGAAGTCTTTTGACCTCTCCTCTGTCCAGAGTAGACAACAAACAAAGTAAATGTTTGATGAAAATCTGAAGTAGCTTGTAAGCAAAAACTTTAAAGCACGAAACTCGTTCAAATTGTGTAATAGACGTTCCTTCTTTGAAGAAGGATTAGGATACAAGAATGGAACAACACTCTCTTGAGTGATAGTCTTGTTAGATACCACCTTAGGTAAAAAACCCAGGTTTGATACGCAGGATTACCTTATCCGTACGGAGGACCAGATAAGGAGAATCACATTGTAAAGCAGATAACTCGGAGACTCTACGAGCCGAGGAAATAGCTACCAAAAAGGAACTTCCAAGATAAAAAGTTTGATATCTATGGAATGAAGAGGTTCAAACGGAACTCCTTGAAGAACCTTAATAATCAGGTTTAAGCTCCATGGCAGAGCAACAGGTTTAAACACAGGCTTGGATCTAACCAGAGCCTGACAAAATGCCTGAACGTCTGGAATATCTGCCAGACGCTTGTGCAAAAGAATAGACAGAGTAGAAATCTGTCCCTTTAAGGAACTAGCTGACAACCCTTTTCTCAAAATCATCTTGGAGAAAAGATAATATCCTGGGAATCCAGACTTTACTCCATGAGTAACCCTTGGATTCATAACAATAAGATATTTACACCATATCTATGTTAAATTTTCCTAGAGACAGGCTTTCATGCCTGTATTAAGGTATCAATGACTGACTCGGAGAAGCCATGCTTTGATAACATCAAGCGTTCAGTCTCCAGGCAGTCCATCTCAGATTAGTTATATTTAGATGGTTGAAAGGACCCTGAGGTAGAGGGACCTGTCTCAGAAGCAGAGACCGTGGTGGAAAGGATGACATGTCCACCAGATCTGCATACCAGGTCCTGCGTGGCCACGCAGGCGCTGTCAAAAACACCAAAGCACTCTCCTGCTTGATCTTATGCAAACACCTCCGGAGGGAATTCCCACTCCCCTGGATGAAAAGTCTGATGACTTAGAAAATCCGCCCCCCAGTTCTCAACACCTGGGATATGGATAGCTGATAGACAAGAGTGAGTCTCTGTCCAGTGAATTATTTTAAGACTTCTAACATCGCTAGGGAACTTCTGTTCCCCCTTGATGGTTGATGTAAGCCACAGTCGTGATATTGTCCGACTGAAATCTGATGTACCTCAGAGTTGCTAACTGAGGCCAAGCCTGAAAAGCATGGAATATCGCTCCCAGTTCCAGAATATTTATTAGAAGGAGGATCTCCTCCTGAGTCCACTATCCCTGAGCCTTCAGGGAGTTCCAGACTGTATCCCAACCTAAAAGGCTGGCATCTGTTGTAACAATTGTCCCATCTGACCTGCGGAAGGTCATACCCTTGGACAGATGGACCCGAGATAGCCACCAGAGAAGAGAATCTCTGGCCTCTTGGTCCAGATTTAACCGGGGGACAAATCTATGTAATCCCTGTTCCATTGACTGAGCATGCATAGTTGCAGCGGTCTGAAATGTAGGCGTGCAAACGGTACTATGTCCCTTGCCGCTACCATTAAGCCGATTACATTCATGTACCGAGCCACCGAAGGGGCGGATGGAATGAAGAACACGGCAGAAATTTAGAAACTTTGACAACCTGAACTCCGTCAGGTAAATTTTCATTTCTACAGAATCTTTCAGAGTCCCTAGGAAGGAAACCCTTGAGATTGGGGATAGAGAACTCTTTCCTTGTTCACTTTCCACCCATGCGATCTCAGAAATGCCAGTACTACATCCGTATGAGACTTGGCAATTTGGATGTTTGACGCCTGTATCAGGATGTCGTCTAAATAAGGGGCCACTTCTATGCCCTGCGGCCTAAGGACCGCCAAAGCGACCCCAGAACCTCCATAAAGATTCTTGGGTCTGTAGTTAACCCAAAGGAAAGAGCTACAAACTGGTAATGCCTGTCTAGAAAGGCAAATCTGAAAAACGATGGTGATCTTTATGCATCGTAAAGTGAGGATAAGCATCCTTCAAATCCATTGTAGTCCTCTATTGACTCTCCTGTATCATAGTTAAGATGGTACGAATAGTTTCCATCTTAAATGATGGAATTCTAAGGAATTTGTTTAAGATCTTTAGATCCAAAATAGGTCTGAAGGTTCCCTTTCCTTGGGAACCACAAACAGATTTGAGGAAAACCCTGTCCCTGTTCCTCTCTTGGAACTGGATGGGTCACGTACACAATGCAAGAATGTCTCTTTCTTTATCTGGTTTGCAGATAATTGTGAAAGGCGAAATCTCCCCTTTTTTGGGGGGGAAGCTTTGAAATCCAGAAGATATCTCTGGGATATAATTTCCAATGCCCAGGGATCCTGGGCATCTCTTGCCCACGCCTGGGTGAAGAATGAAAGTCTGCCCCCTATAGGGTCCGTTACCGGATAGGGGTCCGTTCCTTCATGCTGTCTTAGAGGCAGCAGCAGGCTCCTTGGCCTGCTTATCTTTGTTCCAGGTCCGGTTGTCTCCAGACCGTCTTGGACTGAGCAAAAGTTCCCTCTTGTTTTGCCTTAGAGGAAGTTGATGCCACACCTGCCTTGAAGTTTCGAAAGGCACGAAAATTAGACCTTTTTGGCCCTTGATTTGGACCTGTCATGAGGAAGGGCATGACCTTTTCCTCCAGTGATATAAGCAATCTCCTTCAAACCAGGCCCAAATAGGGTCTGCCCCTTGAAGGGAAGTTAAGTAGCTTATTTATTAAAGTCACGACAGCTGACCATGATATAAGCCATAGCGCTCTGCGCGCCAGTATAGTAAAAAACAGAATTCTTAGCAGTTAGTTTAGTCAAATGAACAAAGGCATCAGAAACAAAGGAATTGGCTAGCTTAAGTGCTCTAAGCTTGTCAAGTATATTCATCCAATGGAGTCGCTACCTGTAAAGCCTCATCCAGAGACTCAAACCAGAACGCCGCAGCAGCAGTGACAGGAGCAATGCATGCAAGGGGCTGCAGGATAAAACCTTGTTGAATAAACATTTTTTTATCCATTGGATCTAAAAAAGCACAACTGTCCTCGCCAGGGGTAGTGGTACGCTTAGCTAGAGCAGAAACTCTTCTCTCCACCTTAGGAACTGTCTGCCATAAGTCCCGTGTGGTGGCATCTATTAGAAACATTTTTCTAAAAATAGGAGGGGAAGAGAATGGCACACCTGGTCTATCCCATTCCTTATTAATAATTTCTGTAAACCTCTTTAGGTATTGGAAAAACATCAGTACACACCGGCACTGCATAGTATTTATTCAGTCTACACAATTTCTCTGGCACTGTGATTGTAACACAGTCATTCAGAGCAGCTAAAACCTCCCTGAGCAACAAGTGGAGGATCTCAAGCATACATTTTAAATGTAGAAATATTGGAATCAGGTTAAATCATCTTCCCTGAGTCAAAAATATCACCCACAGACTGAAGCTCCCCTCAGCTTCTGCATATTGTGAGGCAGTATCAGACATGGTTCTTAAAGCATCTGTACGCTCTGTATCTACCCCCAGAGCTATCTTGCTTTCTTTTAATTTCAGGTAGTCTGACTAATACCGCTGCCAGAGTATTATTCATAACTTTCGCCATGTCTTGTAAAATAAACGCTATGGGCGCCCTAGATGTACTTGGCGCCATTTGAGCGTGAATCCCTGAAGCGGGAGTCGAAGAGTCTGACACGTGGGGAGAGTTAGTCGGCATAACTTCCCCCTCGACAGAATCCTCTGGTAAAATAAACGCTATGGGCGCCCTTGATGTACTTGGTGCCATTTGAGCGTGAGTCCCCGAAGCGGGAGTCAAAGAGTCTGACACGTGGGGAAAGTTAGTCGGCATAACTTCCCCCTCGACAGAATCCTCTGGTGATAATTTAAAAAAAAAAAAGAAAAGATCTTTATTGCTTAACATGAAATCAGTACATTTGGTACACATTCTAAGATGGGGTTCCACCATGGCTTATAAACATAATGAACAAGGAGTTTCCTCTATGTCAGACATGTTTGTACAGACTAGTAATCTTGGAAAACACTTTAAATCAAGTTAACAAGCAAATATAAAAAACGTTACTGTGCCTTTAAGAGAAACAAATTTTGTCAAAATTTGAAAAACAGTGAAAAACAGTGAAAAAAGGCAGTAAATCAAACGAAATTTTTACAGTATATGTAATAAGTTAACAGAGCATTGCACCCACTTGCAAATGGATGATTAACCCCTTAATGCAAAAAACAGATAAAAAAAACGACATAGACGTTTTTTAACAGACACAACAAACTGCCACAGCTGTGCTGTGTTATACCTTCCCTATAAACGATTTTGGAAGCCTTTTTAGCCCTTTAGAGATGTCCTATGGTATTCATGGGACTGCTGAGGGAAGCTGGATGATTCATTTTGTAATTTTAACTGTGCAAAAAAAAAAAAACGAAAATAGGCCCCTACCACTCATATTACAACAGTGGAATACCTCAGGAAACTGTTTCTAAGCCAGCCATGTGGAAAAAAACTAGGCCCCAATAAAGTTTTATCACCAAAGCATATATAAAAATGATTAAACATGCCAGCAAACGTTTTATATTGCAAATTTATAAGAGTATATAACTCTGATAGTAAGCCTGATACTGGTCACTATTAAATCACTGTATTTAGGCTTAACTTACATTAATCCAGTATCAGCAGCATTTTCTAGCAATTCCATCCCTAGAAAAACTTATAACTGCACATACCTTATAGCAGGATAACCTGCACGCCATTCCCCCTCTGAAGTTACCTCACTCTTCAGACATATTTGAGAACAGCAGTGGATCTTAGTTACTTCTGCTAAGATCATAGAAACACGCAGGCAGATTCTTCTTCTAAATGCTGCCTGACGTAAAATAGTACACTCCGGTACCATTTAAAAAACAAACTTTTGATTGAAGAAAAAACTAACTATCTTACACCACTTTCCTCTTACTACCTCCAGCTATGTTGAGAGCTTGCAAGAGAATGACTGGATATGGCAGTTAGGGGAGGAGCTATATAGCAGCTCTGCTGTGGGTGGACTCTTGCAACTTCCTGTTGGGAAGGAGAATATCCCATAAGTAATGGATGATCCGTGGACTGGATACACTTAACAAGAGAAATTTAATATTCAAATGCATTATCCCAAATAATGAAACTGACTGTCTGAAATAAGGAATATTGAACATCCTGAATCAAGGCAAATAAATGTTTAAACACATATATTTAGAACTTTATATAAAAGTGCCCAACCATAGCTTAGAGTGTTACAGAAAATAAGACTTACTTACCCAAGGACACTCATCTACATATAGTAGAAAGCCAAACCAGTACTGAAACGAGAATCAGTAGAGGTAATGGTATATATAAGAGTATATCGTCGATCTGAAAAGGGAGGTAAGAGATGAATCTCTACGACCGATAACAGAGAACCTATGAAATAGACTCCGTAGAAGGAGATGATTGAATTCAAATAGGCAATACTCTCTTCACATCCCTCTGACATTCACTGCACGCTGAGAGGAAAAACGGGCTCCAGCCTGCTGCGAAGCGCATATCAACGAAGAATCTAGCACAAACTTACTTCACCACCTCCACGGAAGGCAAAGTTTGTAAAACTGATTTGGGGGTGTGGTGAGGGGTGTATTTATAGGCATTTTAAGGTTTGGGAAACTTTGCCCCTCCTGGTAGGAATGTATATCCCATACGTCACTAGCTCATGGACTCTTGCTAATTACATGAAAGAAATTATAGAGTTCTGAGATATTGGAATACGTAAGTCAACATTCAATATGTTACTTTAGATGAGAAAGAAAAGGTGTAATTGAGAATCTTTTGTTATATATTAGTTGATAATGTGGCAAATGTTGAAGTTGTCATCTGAATGATTAGATATACGAAATTAACTATTATTTTCTTGGTGTCAAAAAACTGTCCCCAGTAACTCAGACTTTTAAATGTGGATTTATTTTACTCTTTTTTTTTTATATAATTCAACCTTCTGAAGATACTGAATCAACTGTCTGCAAATTAGGCTTTGCTTTTGATTTGACCAGTAAGATAATGTCACCTACATAGTTCAGAATGAAGATCCCCTTGTCTCTGATTTTTAACATTGGAGGAACAAAAACTTTTGTGAAGATTTTCTGTTTTGCAAAGTTGATTAAAAATGCCAAACATTAGTTGTTGTGCCCCCCCCCGCTAAAACCATAGACCCTGCACATGACTGTCACTGGGACGTAGAAACTGGCATCCTTCAGTTCTGCAAGAAATACATTTAGAGTATTCATAACAGCCAACAGAGATTCCATCAAGCACACTACACACAGCACATCATCTATCCAAGCATCATTACTGCTGAGGGCTGTGAATACAAGGCTATCTTAAGGCAGACATAATAAAAAAGCCATTACACAAAAGAAGAAAAAAGGAAACAGAACATTTCTCTAATTAAATCAGCGTTCATATAAAAATAGACACATGCTCATGTAGTATTTATGCCAATTAAAACACAAACACAAGATAGTGTCCTTCATGGGCTATCATTTGGCAAATTATTTTAATGAACATATGTTGTATAAAGATTTCATGTTTTAACTGGTATAAATATACATAAATATACATAAACATATGTCTATATCTATATATAATGTGCATGTAGTTCTATATGTATATAATCTAAAAGAATACAGAGGACAAAAAGATTAAGGGTGAAGAACCATTTGTTAAAGCCAAGACAAAGAGGATAGGAAGATCTCCATATCATGGATTTAAAGCACACAAAAGAGCCCATATGCATGATTGTAAGAGTGGAACACCAGGGAATAAAGACTCAGTAGGAGGCATAAACAGTATACAGGAAGCATAAATGGGCACAGTTAGGTAGACACAAGGCAAGTAAGCATGACACAATTTGTCCTGTGATCATGGTGGTTGTCAGTCTGCTCTGTGAATGGGCTTACATAGCACCCTGGTGTTAATTTATTGTCTTGGTAGCTACTAGTATTCCAGGCCATACTCCTGCTACTAACCACAGCATATGCTATATAAAAAAGTTTCTTATAAAGGGCTTGGGGGCCCTAGCTGGTGGCACAAAGATCTTACATGGATTCAATGTGGCTGTCACACAAGCTATATACTGTAATTGTTGTTGAGTAACACCAGAATTAAAGCTGGCTGAAAAGGGAAGATATTTATAGAGGAGTCCAAATGGGCAGAATGCATTCCATCAAGACAAAGACACTTGTTTAGATATTAGCAGAGCATTTGCCTTGCACCTGCTTGGGATGAGGTTTCCATAAGGCCACAGAGGGCCCCATCACTACATATAATTTTGATCCCTTCCAATATACTGCTATTAATATTTAACACTGTAAGGATCTATTTTGACAAAGATAGGAGAAAGAATATTCTCTCTAAAAATGACTAGGACAGTAAAAGACATACAAGGTGAGGTCTTAACAGCACACTAATTTAGTGTAAAGAAACCAAATGATCAGAACATGTAAAAGAAGACCACATATTTACCCAGCACCACTGCCTGAAGCTTCATAATACCAATCTTATGTAAAGATGTTTCACTGTCATTTTCAGGTTCTAAAGCAGCAACATTGCTTCTGGAGCAAGGATACGTGTCAATATCAGGGTAAGAAAACTCATGTGAGAAGAATGTCTTCACTGACTGGGTGTTTAAGCAATTTATGTTATGCTGAATGATTGGATCTGGCCTGCTGTGACTTCTATAGGATTCTTTTCACCAGACCTTTGAAGTAATCCCACAGTTCACTGTAATCTATCAGACTGGCAATGACCATATGGATGATAAAAATCCTTTCCTTCTGCTCTCCATTATTGGTTGAGTCTCATCTGATGAGATAGACAAATTCACTAGAACAGGAGAGTGGAACCACAATCCCAGTGTACTACAGCATGTTATTTCTGCAATACAAATAAAAAAACATAATCTATGCTTAACTAATAAATTCATTTATTTCATGGTGGGGGATCCATTACACCTGGGAATTATTCTTCCTTACCACTATGAGGAGTCAAAGATGCCCAAACTCCAAGAGCTCTATAAAACCCCTCCCACTTCACAGGTACCTCATTCTTACGTATAGCCAATTAAAATGATGTAGGAAAAAAGTAATAAGAGCAAATAAAAGGAGCAGGGAATAAGATGTGCTTCAAGGAAAAAAACACAATGCCAAACAACACAGGGTGGTGTCTCGTGGACTCTCATTATCATGAAAGAAATTAATGTATCATAAATTATGTTTGTTTTTCATCAGGTCCGCCAGACCTTTGATAAATATCCCCCAAAGTGTAAATAGCCTCATCAACTTTAGGGACAGTTTCCCGCAATTCAACATTAGCAGCAGATAAAGGTGATCTATCCACCACATCAGAGTGTGTTGTACATTGGGATTTAAGGATATTAATTGCGATATCTTTGACTAATCCCTGCACCATTGGTTCAGCATACAAAGCTGTAGAGGTCTCATGTGAAAATGAGCAAAGGGGATCGCGTCCGATGCTGCAGTCATGAGACCTAAAACTTCCATGCACATAGCCTCTGAAGGGAATGACTGAGACTGAAGGTGCTGGCAGGCTGCAACCAATTTTAAATGTCTCTTGTCTGTTAGAGACAGAGTCATGGACACTGAATCTATCTGGAAGCCTAAAAAGGTGACCCTTGTTTGAGGAATCAAGAAACCTTTTGGTAAATTGATCCTCCAACCATGTTTCCGAAGAAGCAACACTAGTTGATTTGTGTGAGATTCTGCAGAACGTAAAGACTGAGCTAGTACCAAGATATCATCCAAATAAGGAAACACTGCAATACCCTGTTCTCTGATTACAGAGAGTAGGGCACCTAGAACCTTTGAAAAGATTCTTGGAGCTGTTGCTAGGCCAAATGGAAGAGCAACAAATTGTTAATGCTCGTCTAGAAAAGAGAATCTCAGGAACTGATAATGTTCTGGATGAATCTGAATATGAAGGTATGCATCCTGCAAGTCTATTGTGGACATATAATGTCCTCGCTGAACAAAAGGCAGAATAGTCCTTAGTCAACAACTTGAAAGTTGGTACTCTTACAAAACGATTCAAAATTTTCAATTCCAGAACTGGTCTGAATAAATTTTCCTTCTTTGGGACAATGAATAGATTTGAATAAAACTCCAAACCTTGTTCCTGAAAAGGAACTGGCATGATTACCCCTGAAGACTCCAGGTCTGAAACACACTTCAGGAAAACCTGAGCTTTTACTGGATTTGCTGGGATACGTGAGAGAAAACATCTTCTCACAGGAGTTCTTACTCTGAATCCTATTCGATACCCTTGAGAGACAATGCTCTGAATGCATTAATTTTGGACAGAATTTATTCAAATATCCTTGAAAAACCTTAATGTGCCCCCTACCAGCTGAGCTGGAATCAGGGCCGCACCTTCATGCGGACTTAGGGGCTGACTTTGGTTACTTAAATGGCTTGGATTTATTCCAATTTGAGGAAGGCTTCCAATTGGAAACAGATTCCTTGGGGGAAGGATTGAATTTTTGTTCCTTATTTTGACGAAAGGAACGAAAATGGTTAGAAGCCTTAGATTTACCTTTAGGTTTTTTATCCTGAGGCAGAGAAACTCCCTTTCCCCCAGTAACAGTTGAAATAAAAGAATCCAACTGAGAACCAAATAAATTATTACCTTGGAAAGAAAGAGATATGACATCTAAATCTAGATTACTATCAACATTCCAAGATTTAAGCCACAAAGCTCTTCTAGCTAATATAGCTAAAGACATGGATCTAACATCAATTTTGATAATATAAAAAATGGCATCACAAATAAAATGATTAGCATACTGCAGTAAGCGAATAATGCTAGATATGTCAGAATCCAATTCTTGTTGCACTAAATTCTCCAACCAGAAAGTTGATGCAGCCGCAACATCAGCCAAAGAAACTGCAGGTCTGAAAAGATGACCTGAATATAAATAGGCCTTCCTTAGATAAGATTCAAGCTTCCTATCTAAAGGATCCTTAAAGGAAGTACTATCTTCCATAGGAGTAGAAATAGCCCCATCAACTTTGGGGATTTTTCCCCAAAACTCTATAGAATTTTCTGGTAAAAGATACAATTTTTTAAACCTTGAAGAAGGAATAAAAGAAGTACCTGGCTTATTCCATTCCTTAGAAATTATATCAGAAATAGCCTCAGGAATAGGAAAAACCCCTGGATAAACCACAGGAGGTTTAAAAACAGCATTTAAACGTTTATTAGACTTAACGTCAAGAGGACTGGTTACCTCAATATCCAAAGTAATTAACACTTCTTTTAATAAAGAACGCATATACTCTATTTTAAATAAATAAGTAGATTTGTCAGTGTCAATGTCTGAGGAAGGATCTTCTGTATCAGATAGATCCTCATCAGAGGAGGATAAATTATTATGTTGTTGGTCATTTGAAATTTCAGCAACTGAATGAGAAGTTTTAAAAGACCTTTTTACGTTTATTAGAAGGTGGAAATGCAGACAAAGCCTTCTGGATAGAATCAGAAACAAAATATTTAAAATTCATAGGTATATCATGTACATTAGAAGTTGAAGGAACTGCAACTGGCAATGGAGTATTGCTGATGGACACACTATCTGCATGTTAAAGTTTATCATGACAACTATTACAAATGACATTCAGCGAAATAATTTCCACAATCTTACAACAAATGCACTTAGCTTTGGTAGAACCAATGTCAGGCAGCAATGTTCCAGCAGAAACGTCTGAGGCAGGATCAGATTGAGACATCTTGCAAAATGTAAAAGAAAAAACAACATATAAAGCAAAATTATCAATTTCCTTATATGACAGTTTCAGGAATGGGAAAAAAAATGCAAATAGCATAGCCCTCTGATAGAGAAAAAGGCAAGAGGCAAACATCAATGGGGTATTAAAATAATTTAAAAAGTTTGGCGCAAGTATGATGCCGCACAACGTAACTGAAAACTTTTTGGCGCCAATAATAACCGGAAATGACACACTAATGACGCAACCGTGTGTAAGGCTTCAGCATCAACTATGACACCGGAAATAACGAAGTTGCGTCAGGCCAAAAAAATTCTCGCGCCAAGAATGACGCAATAAAGTCTAGCTTTTGGCGCACCCGCGGTCCTAATACCGCCCACAATTTGCAAGAAAGTAGTCAATTGAAAAAAAGACTAAACCCCAGGTAAGAAATTTTTTTCTTAAAAAATGTTTATTATCCCCAAATATGAAGCTGACAGTCTGCAGAACGAAATACATGAACCTGACTCATGGTAAATATAATGTGTTAAAAGAAATTAGGAAAAAACGTAGGGCATTTAAATTATTAAAAGAAAATAGTACAGACTCAGCATACAATATTTATAAGGAATGTAACAAAGCATGCAAAAAAACAATCAAATTAGCCAAAATTGAATATGAAAAATTAATTGCCAAGGATTCTAAGTCTAACCCTAAAAGGTTCTTTAAGTACATAAATAGCAAAAAATCTAAGAAGGATAATATAGGTACATTAAAATGTGTGGAGGGTAGCATGATAAATAATGACAGGGAGAAGGCTGAGGTACTAAACCAGTTTTTTTCTTCAGTATACACAAGAGAGGAACCATTGAATGATACTTTGGAACAGAATAGAACATGCCAGTCCATACCACTAACTGGGTTTTGTTTAGAGGATATCAGGAAAAAACTAAAAAATATTAAGGTAAATAAAACTCCAGGCCCAGATGGAATACACCCAAGGGTGTTAAGGGAACTTAGCACTGTTATAGACAAACCTTTACTCTTAATTTTTAAAGACTCATTATCCTCAGGCATGGTACCCCAGGATTGGCGTAAAGCTGATGTGGTGCCACTCTTCAAAAAGGGAAGCAGGGATGATCCAGGAAGCTATAGACCAGTTAGTCTGACATCAATAGTGGGGAAGATATTTGAAGGGATTATAAGGGATTATATTGATGAGCATATTCGTGTAAACAAGATTATGAGTTCTAATCAGCATGGCTTTAGGAGAAATAGATCATGTCAAACTAATCTAATTAGATTCTACGAGGAAGTAAGTAAAAATATAGATAAAGGGGAATCAGTTGATGTGATATACTTAGATTTTGCAAAGGCATTTGATACAGTGCCACATGAGAGATTAATGCACAAAATTAAGGGACTGGGAATAGCTGAAAATGTTAGCTCATGGATAAATAACTGGATAAAAGATAGGGAGCAACGAGTAGCAGTAAATGGATCATACTCAGATTGGACAAAGGTAATCAGTGGCGTCCCCCAGGGATCAGTACTGGGCCCTGTTCTTTTTAATATTTTTATAAATGACTTGGAGCAAGGATTAAATAGCGACATCTCTATTTTTGCAGATGATACTAAGTTAAGTAAGGTCATTAGGTCAGAGCAGGATGAGCTCTCTTTGCAAAGGGATTTGCTAAAATTAGAACTATGGGCAAGTGAATGGAAAATGAGATTTAATACGGAAAAATGTAAGGTTCTACATTTTGGAAGTAAAAATAAGCAGGCTATGTATTTTTTAAATGGGACAAGACTTAGCCAAACACAGGAGGAAAGGGATTTGGGAGTAGTAATAGATAACAAGCTAAAGATGAGTGCACAATGCAGGGCAGCGGCTTCAAAGGCTAATAAGATACTAGCATGTATTAAAAGAGGCATTGATTCAAGGGAGGAAAGCATAATTCTGTCATTATATAAAGCCCTGGTAAGACCTCACCTTGAGTTTGGAGTGCAGTTCTGGGGACCGATTGCTAAAAAAGATATTGCAGAACTAGAAAAAGTTCAGAGAAGGGCCACAAAGCTAATAAGGGGATTGGAGAAATTAACCTATGAGGAGAGGCTAGCCAAACTGGGTCTGTTCTCTTTAGAAAAAAGGCGCTTGAGAGGTGACATGATTACTTTATATAAATATATTCAAGGCCCATATACAGAGATGGCAGAAGCTCTTTTTATTCCAAGAAAATTGGTTCTGACAAGAGGTCATAATTTAAGGTTGGAGGAAAGGAGATTTAATCTCCTGCAACGGAAACGTTTTTTCACTGTAAGAGCAATAAAATTGTGGAACTCATTACCAAAGGAGGTAGTGAATGCCAATACCATAGATACATTTAAAAATAGTCTGGATAAATTTCTGTATATAAACAAAATTCATGGATATGATTGCTAGTATTAAATGGGTCACATTTTAATGGGGTTATTTAAGCTTAACTGGAGCTTTTTGTAAGTATTTTAGATTTGTATAGGTTGAACTCGATGGACTTCAGTCTTTTTTCAACCTTATCTACTATGTTACTATGTTAATACATATATTTAAAACTTTATATAAATGCATAAAGTGCCAAACCATAGCTGAGGTGTCTTACGTAATAAAAAACATACTTACCAAAAGACAACCATCCACATATAGCAGATAGCCAAACCAGTACTGAAACGGTTATCAGTAGAGGTAATGGTAAATTGAGAGTATATCGTCGATCTGAAAAGGGAGGTAGGAGATGAATCTCTATGACCAAAAACAGAGAACCTATGAAATAGACCCCTGTTAGGGAAATCATCATATTCAATAAGTGATACTCCCTTCACGTTCCTCTGACATTCGCTGTACTCTGAGAGGAATCAGGCTTCAACAATGCTGAGAAGCGCATATCAACGTAAAAATCTTAGCACAAACTTACTTCACCACCTCCATAGGAGGCAAAGTTTGTAAAACTGAATTGTGGGTGTGGTGAGGGTGTATTTATAGGCATTTTGAGGTTTAGGAAACTTTGCCCCTCCTGGTAGGATTGTATATCCCATACATCACTAGATCATGGACTCTTGCCAATTACATGAAAGAAATACATTTTTCATAAAAAAGTATTTCCCAGATATGAAACTGACAGTCTGCAAAAGGAAATATACTGAAAACCTGAATCATGGCAAATATAAGTACAATACATATATTTAGAACTTTAAATAAATACATAATGTGCCAAACCATAGATGAGAGTGTCTCAAGTAATGAAAAACATAATTTATGCTTACCTGATAAATTTATTTCTCTTGTGGTGTATCCAGTCCACGGATCATCCATTACTTGTGGGATATTCTCCTTCCCAACAGGAAGTTGCAAGAGGATCACCCACAGCAGAGCTGCTATATAGCTCCTCCCCTAACTGCCATATCCAGTCATTCGACCGAAACAAGCCGAGAAAGGAGAAACCATAGGGTGCAGTGGTGACTGTAGTTTAAATTAAAATTTAGACCTGCCTTAAAAAGAGAGGGCGGGCCGTGGACTGGATACACCACAAGAGAAATAAATTTATCAGGTAAGCATAAATTATGTTTTCTCTTGTAAGGTGTATCCAGTCCACGGATCATCCATTACTTGTGGGATACCAATACCAAAGCTAAAGTACACGGATGAAGGGAGAAACAAGGCAGGCTTAAATGGAAGGAACCACTGCCTGTAGAACCTTTCTCCCAAAAATAGCCTCCGAAGAAGCAAAAGTATCAAATTTGTAAAATTTTGAAAAGGTATGAAGCAAAGACCAAGTCGCCACCTTGCAAATCTGTTCAACAGAAGCCTCATTTTTAGAGGCCCAGGTGGAAGCCACAGCTCTAGTAGAATGAGCTGTAATCCTTTCAGGGGGCTGCTGTCCAGCAGTCTCATAGGCTAAGCGTATTACGCTCCGAAGCCAAAAAGAAAGAGAGGTTGGCGAAGCTTTTTGACCTCTCCTCTGTCCAGAGTAAACAACAAACAGTGTAGATGTTTGGCGAAAAACTTTAGTAGCTTGTAAGTAAAACTTTAAAACACGGACCACGTCCAGATTATGTAAAAGGCGTTCCTTCTTTGAAGAAGGATTAAGACACAATGATGGAACAACAATCTCTTGATTGATATTCTTGTTAGAAACTACCTTAGGTAAAAACCCAGGTTTTGTACGCAGAACTACTTTATCTGAATGGAAAATCAGATAAGGAGAATCACATTGTAAGGCAGATAACTCAGAGACTCTCCAAGCCGAGGAAATAGCCATCAAAAACAGAACTTTCCAAGATAAAAGTTTGATATCAATGGAATGAAGGGGTTCAAACGGAACCCCTTGAAGAACTTTAAGAACCAAGTTTAAGCTCCATGGGGGAGCAACAGGTTTAAACCAAAGCCTGACAAAAAGATTGAACGTCTGGAACTTCTGCCAGACGCTTGTGCAAAAGATTAGACAGAGCAGAAATCTGTCCCTTTAAAGAACTAGCTGATAATCCTTTTTCCAAACCCTCTTGGAGAAAGGACAATATCCTAGGAATCCTAACCTTACTCCATGAGTAATTCTCGGATTCACACCAATAAAGGTATTTACGCCATATCTTATGGTAGATTTTCCTGGTGACAGGCTTTCGTGCCTGTATAAGGGTATCAATGACTGACTCTGAGAAGCGTTCAATCTCCATGCAGTCAGTCTCAGAGAAATTAGATTCGGATGATTGAAAGGACCTTGTAGTAGAAGGTCTTGTCGCAGAGGCAGGGTCCATGGTGGAAAGGATGACATGTCCACTAGGTCTGCATACCAGGTCCTGCGTGGCCACGCAGGCGCTATCAAGATCACTGATGCTCTCTCCTGTTTGATTTTGGCAATCAGACGAGGGAGCAGAGGAAACGGTGGAAACACATAAGCCAGGTTGAAGTAGCAAGACGCTGCTAGAGCATCTATCAGTGCCGCTTCTGGGTCCCTGGACCTGGATCCGTAACAAGGAAGCTTGGCGTTCTGGCGAGACGCCATGAGATCCAGTTCCGGTTTGCCCCAACGATGAACCAATTGAGCAAACACCTCCGGATGGAGTTCCCCCTCCCCCGGATGAAAAGTCTGACGACTTAGAAAATCCGCCTCCCAGTTCTCTACACCTGGGATATGGATTGCCGATAGGTGGCAAGAGTGAGTCTCTGCCCAGCGAATTATCTTGGAGACTTCTAACATCGCTAGGGAACTCCTGGTTCCCCCTTGATGGTTGATGTAAGCCACAGTTGTGATGTTGTCCGACTGAAATTTGATGAACCTCAGGGTTGCTAACTGAGGCCAAGCTAGAAGAGCATTGAATATTGCTCTTAACTCCAGAATATTTATTGGAAGGAGTTTCTCCTCCTGAGTCCACGATCCCTGAGCCTTCAGGGAATTCCAGACTGCACCCCAACCTAGAAGGCTGGCATCTGTTGTTACAATTGTCCAATCTGGCCTGCGAAAGGTCATACCTTTGGACAGATGGACCAGAGATAGCCACCAGAGAAGAGAATCTCTGGTCTCTTGATCCAGATTTAGCAGAGGGGACAAATCTGTCATCTAAGCGTATTATGCTCCGAAGCAAAAGGAGAGAGATGTTGCCGAAGCTTTTTGACCTCTCCTCTGTCCAGAGTAAACGACAAACAGGGCAGATGTTTGACGAAAATCTTTAGTAGCCTGTAAGTAAAACTTCAAGGCACGGACTACGTCCAGATTATGCAAAAGACGTTCCTTCTTTGAAGAAGGATTAGGACACAATGATGGAACAACAATCTCTTGATTGATATTCCTGTTAGAAACCACCTTAGGCAAAAACCCAGGTTTGGTACGCAGAACTACCTTGTCTGAATGAAAAATCAGATAAGGTGAATCACAATGTAAGGCAGATAACTCAGAGACTCTTCGAGCCCGAGGAAATAGCCATCAAAAACAGAACTTTCCAAGATAAAAGTTTAATATCAATGGAATGAAGGGGTTCAAACGGAACTCCCTGAAGAACTTTAAGAACCAAGTTTAAGCTCCACGGGGGAGCAACAGTTTTAAACACAGGCTTAATCCTAACCAAAGCCTGACAAAATGCCTGGACGTCTGGAACTTCTGCCAGACGCTTGTGCAAAAGAATAGACAGAGCAGAGATCTTTCCTTTTAAAGAACTAGCTGATAAGCCTTTGTCCAAACCCTCTTGGAGAAAGGACAATATCCTAGGAATCCTAACCTTACTCCATGAGTAACTCTTGGATTCACACCAATAAAGATATTTACGCCATTTCTTATGGTAGATTTTCCTGGTGACAGGCTTCCGAGCCTGTATTAAGGTATCAATGACTGACTCGGAGAAGCCACGCCTTGATAGAATCAAGCGTTCAATCTCCATGCAGTCAGTCTCAGAGAAATTAGATTTGGATGATTGAAAGGACCTTGTATTAGAAGGTCCTGCCTCAGAGGCAGAGTCCATGGTGGAAGAGATGACATGTCCACTAGGTCTGCATACCAGGTCCTGCGTGGCCACGCAGGCGCTATCAGAATCACCGATGCTCTCTCCTGTTTGATTTTGGCAATCAGTCGAGGGAGCAGAGGAAACGGTGGAAACACATAGGCCAGGTTGAAGAACCAAGGAGCTGCTAGAGCATCTATCAGCGTTGCTCCCGGGTCCCTGGACCTGGATCCGTAACAAGGAAGCTTGGCGTTCTGGCGAGACGCCATGAGATCCAGTTCTGGTTTGCCCCAACGATGGACCAGTTGAGCAAACACCTCCGGATGGAGTTCCCACTCCCCCGGATGAAAAGTCTGACGACTTAGAAAATCCGCCTCCCAGTTCTCTACGCCTGGGATGTGGATCGCTGACAGATGGCAAGAGTGAGATTCTGCCCAGCGAATTATCTTTGAGACTTCTAACATCGCTAGGGAACTCCTGGTTCCCCCTTGATGGTTGATGTAAGCCACAGTCGTGATGTTGTCCGACTGAAATCTGATGAACCTCAGGGTTGCTAACTGAGGCCAAGCTAGAAGAGCATTGAACATTGCTCTTAACTCCAGAATATTTATTGGGAGGAGTTTCTCCTCCTGAGTCCACAATCCCTGAGCCTTCAGGGAGTTCCAGACTGCGCCCCAACCTAGAATGCTGGCATCTGTTGTTACAATCGTCCAATCTGGCCTGCGAAAGGTCATACCCTTGGACAGATGGACCTGAGATAGCTACCAGAGAAGAGAATCTCTGGTTTCTTGATCCAGATTTAGTAGAGGGGACAAATCTGAGTAATCCCCATTCCACTGACTTAGCATGCATAATTACAGCGGTCTGAGATGCAGGCGCGCAAATGGCACTATGTCCATTGCCGCTACCATTAAGCCGATTACTTCCATGCACTGAGCCACTGACGGGCGTGGAATGGAATGAAGGACACGGCAAGCATTTAGAAGTTTTGATAACCTGGACTCCGTCAGGTAAATTTTCATCTCTACAGAATCTATAAGAGTCCCTAGGAAGGAGACTCTTGTGAGTGGGGATAGAGAACTCTTTTCCACGTTCACTTTCCACCCATGCGACCACAGAAATGCCAGAACTATCTCTGTATGAGACTTGGCAATTTGAAAGCTTGACGCCTATATCAGGATGTCGTCTAGATACGGAGCCACCGCTATGCCTCGCGGTCTTAGAACCGCCAGAAGTGAGCCCAGAACCTTTGTAAAAATTCTCGGGGCAGTGGCAAACCCGAAGGGAAGAGCTACAAATTGGTAATGCCTGTCTAGAAAGGCAAACCTTAGGAACCGATGATGATCTTTGTGAATCGGTATGTGAAGGTAGGCATCCTTTAAGTCCACTGTGGTCATGTACTGACCCTCTTGGATCATGGGTAGGATGGTCCGAATAGTTTCCATTTTCAATGATGGAACTCTGAGGAATTTGTTTAAGATCTTTAGATCCAAGATTGGTCTGAAGGTTCCCTCTTTCTTGGGAACCACAAACAGATTTGAATAAAATCCCTGTCCTTGTTCCGTCTGCGGAACTGGATGGATCACTCCAATTACAAGGAGGTCTTGCACACAGCTTAGGAATGCCTCTTTCTTTATCTGGTTTGCTGATAACCTTGAAAGATGAAATCTCCCTTGTGGAGGAGAAGCTTTGAAGTCCAGAAGATATCCCTGAGATATGATCTCCAACGCCCAGGGATCCTGAACATCTCTTGCCCACGCCTGGGCGAAGAGAGAAAGTCTGCCCCCCACTAGATCCGTTTCCGGATAGGGGGCCGTTCCTTCATGCTGTCTTGGGGGCAGCAGCAGGCTTTCTGGCCTGCTTGACCTTGTTCCAGGACTGATTAGATTTCCAGGCCTGTCTGGAATGAGCAACAGTTCCCTCTTGTTTTGAAGTGGAGGAAGTTGATGCTGCTCCTGCCTTGAAATTTTCGAAAGGCACGAAAATTAGACTGTTTGGCCTTTGATTTGGCCCTGTCCTGAGGAAGGGTATGACCCTTGCCTCCAGTAATGTCAGCAATAATTTCCTTCAAGCCAGGCCCGAATAAGGTCTGCCCCTTGAAAGGAATGTTGAGTAATTTAGACTTTGAAGTCACGTCAGCTAACCAGGATTTAAGCCATAGCGCCCTACGCGCCTGGATGGCGAAACCGGAATTCTTAGCCGTTAGTTTAGTCAAATGAACAATGGCATCAGAAACAAATGAGTTAGCTAGCTTAAGCGTTCTAAGCTTGTCAATAATTTCATTCAATGGAGCTGTCTGGATGGCCTCTTCCAGGGCCTCATACCAGAATGCCGCCTCAGCAGTGACAGGCGCAATGCATGCAAGGGGCTGTAAAATAAAACCTTGTTGAATAAACATTTTCTTAAGGTAACCCTCCAATTTTTTATCCATTGGATCTGAAAAAGCACAACTGTCCTCAACCGGGATAGTGGTACGCTTTGCTAAAGTAGAAACTGCTCCCTCCACCTTAGGGACCGTCTGCCATAAGTCCCGTGTAGTGGCGTCTATTGGAAACATTTTTCTAAATATAGGAGGTGGGGAAAAGGGCACACCGGGTCTATCCCACTCCTTGCTAATAATTTCTGTAAGCCTTTTAAGTATAGGAAAAACGTCAGTACACACCGGCACCGCATAGTATCTATCCAGCCTACACAATTTCTCTGGAATTGCAACTGTGTTACAGTCATTCAGAGCAGCTAATACCTCCCCAAGCAATACACGGAGGTTCTCAAGCTTAAATTTAAAATTAGAAATCTCTGAATCAGGTTTCCCCGAGTCAGAGACGTCACCCACAGACTGAAGCTCTCCGTCCTCATGTTCTGCATACTGTGACGCAGTATCAGACATGGCTCTAACAGCATTTGCGCGCTCTGTATCTCTCCTAACCCCAGAGCTATCGCGCTTGCCTCATAATTCAGGAAATCTAGATAATACCTCTGACAGGGTATTATTCATGATTGCAGCCATGTCCTGCAAGGTAATCGCTATGGGCGTCCCTGATGTAATTGGCGCCATATTAGCGTGCGTCCCCTGAGCGGGAGGCGAAGGGTCTGACACGTGGGGAGAGTTAATCGGCATAACTTCCCCCTCGACAGAACCCTCTGGTGATAATTCTTTTATAGATAAAGACTGATCTTTACTGTTTAAGGTGAAATCAATACATTTAGTACACATTCTCCTATGGGGCTCCACCATGTCTTTCAAACATAATGAACAAGTAGGTTCCTCTGTGTCAGACATGTTTAAACAGACTAGCAATGAGACTAGCAAGCTTGGAAAACACTTTAAAACAAGTTTACAAGCAAAATAAAAAACGTTACTGCGCCTTTAAGAAACACAAATTTTCCCAAATTTTGAAATAACAGTGAAAAAATGCAGTTACACTAACAAAATTTTTACAGTGTATGTAACAAGTTAGCAAAGCATTACACCCACTTGCAAATGGATGATTAACCCCTTAATACCAAAAACGGAATAACAAATGACAAAAACATTTTTTAAACAGTCACAACAACTGCCACAGCTCTACTGTGGCTTTTTACCTCCCTCAATACGACTTTTGAAGCCTTTTGAGCCCTTCAGAGAAGTCCTGGATCATGCAGGAAGAAGCTGGATGTCTGTGTCTGTAATTTTTGCTGTGCAAAAAAAAAAGCTAAAAACAGAATTTATGTTTACCTGATAAATTTCTTTCTCCAACGGTGTGTCCGGTCCACGGCGTCATCCTTACTTGTGGGATATTCTCTTCCCCAACAGGAAATGGCAAAGAGCCCAGCAAAGCTGGTCACATGATCCCTCCTAGGCTCCGCCTACCCCAGTCATTCGACCGACGTTAAGGAGGAATATTTGCATAGGAGAAACCATATGGTACCGTGGTGACTGTAGTTAAAGAAAATAAATTATCAGACCTGATTAAAAAACCAGGGCGGGCCGTGGACCGGACACACCGTTGGAGAAAGAAATTTATCAGGTAAACATAAATTCTGTTTTCTCCAACATAGGTGTGTCCGGTCCACGGCGTCATCCTTACTTGTGGGAACCAATACCAAAGCTTTAGGACACGGATGAAGGGAGGGAGCAAATCAGGTCACCTAAATGGAAGGCACCACGGCTTGCAAAACCTTTCTCCCAAAAATAGCCTCAGAAGAAGCAAAAGTATCAAACTTGTAAAATTTGGTAAAAGTGTGCAGTGAAGACCAAGTCGCTGCCCTACATATCTGATCTACAGAAGCCTCGTTCTTGAAGGCCCATGTGGAAGCCACAGCCCTAGTGGAATGAGCTGTGATTCTTTCGGGAGGCTGCCGTCCGGCAGTCTCGTAAGCCAATCTGATGATGCTTTTAATCCAAAAAGAGAGAGAGGTAGAAGTTGCTTTTTGACCTCTCCTTTTACCTGAATAAACAACAAACAAGGAAGATGTTTGTCTAAAATCCTTTGTAGCATCTAAATAGAATTTTAGAGCGCGAACAACATCCAAATTGTGCAACAAACGTTCCTTCTTTGAAACTGGTTTTGGACACAGAGAAGGTACGATAATCTCCTGGTTAATGTTTTTGTTAGAAACAACTTTTGGAAGAAAACCAGGTTTAGTACGTAAAACCACCTTATCTGCATGGAACACCAGATAAGGAGGAGAACACTGCAGAGCAGATAATTCTGAGACTCTTCTAGCAGAAGAAATCGCAACTAAAAACAAAACTTTCCAAGATAATAACTTAATATCAACGGAATGTAAGGGTTCAAACGGAACCCCCTGAAGAACTGAAAGAACTAAATTGAGACTCCAAGGAGGAGTCAAAGGTTTGTAAACAGGCTTGATTCTAACCAGAGCCTGAACAAAGGCTTGAACATCTGGCACAGCTGCCAGCTTTTTGTGAAGTAATACCGACAAGGCAGAAATCTGTCCCTTCAGGGAACTAGCAGATAATCCTTTTTCCAATCCTTCTTGAAGGAAGGATAGAATCCTAGGAATCTTAACCTTGTCCCAAGGGAATCCTTTAGATTCACACCAACAGATATATTTTTTCCAAATTTTGTGGTAAATCTTTCTAGTTACAGGCTTTCTGGCCTGAACAAGAGTATCGATAACAGAATCTGAGAATCCTCGCTTCGATAAAATCAAGCGTTCAATCTCCAAGCAGTCAGCTGGAGTGAAACCAGATTCGGATGTTCGAACGGACCCTGAACAAGAAGGTCTCGTCTCAAAGGTAGCTTCCAAGGTGGAGCCGATGACATATTCACCAGATCTGCATACCAAGTCCTGCGTGGCCACGCAGGAGCTATCAAGATCACCGACGCCCTCTCCTGATTGATCCTGGCTACCAGCCTGGGGATGAGAGGAAATGGCGGGAACACATAAGCTAGTTTGAAGGTCCAAGGTGCTACTAGTGCATCCACTAGAGCCGCCTTGGGATCCCTGGATCTGGACCCGTAGCAAGGAACTTTGAAGTTCTGACGAGAGGCCATCAGATCCATGTCTGGAATGCCCCACAGGTGAGTGACTTGGGCAAAGATTTCCGGATGGAGTTCCCACTCCCCCGGATGCAATGTCTGACGACTCAGAAAATCCGCTTCCCAATTTTCCACTCCTGGGATGTGGATAGCAGACAGGTGGCAGGAGTGAGACTCCGCCCATAGAATGATTTTGGTCACTTCTTCCATCGCTAGGGAACTCCTTGTTCCCCCCTGATGGTTGATGTACGCAACAGTTGTCATGTTGTCTGATTGAAACCGTATGAACTTGGTCCTCGCTAGCCGAGGCCAGGCCTTGAGAGCATTGAATATCGCTCTCAGTTCCAGAATATTTATCGGTAGAAGAGATTCTTCCCGAGACCAAAGACCCTGAGCTTTCAGGGATCCCCAGACCGCGCCCCAGCCCATCAGACTGGCGTCGGTCGTGACAATGACCCACTCTGGTCTGCGGAACGTCATCCCTTGAGACAGATTGTCCAGGGACAGCCACCAACGGAGTGAGTCTCTGGTCCTCTGATTTACTTGTATCTTCGGAGACAAGTCTGTATAGTCCCCATTCCACTGACTGAGCATGCACAGTTGTAATGGTCTTAGATGAATGCGCGCAAAAGGAACTATGTCCATCGCCGCTACCATCAACCCGATCACTTCCATGCACTGAGCTATGGAAGGAAGAGGAACGGAATGAAGTATCCGACAAGAGTCTAGAAGTTTTGTTTTTCTGGCCTCTGTTAGAAAGATCCTCATTTCTAAAGAGTCTATAATTGTTCCCAAGAAGGGAACCCTTGTTGACGGGGATAGAGAACTCTTTTCCACGTTCACTTTCCAGCCGTGAGATCTGAGAAAGGCCAGGACAATGTCCGTGTGAGCCTTTGCTTGAGGAAGGGACGACGCTTGAATCAGAATGTCGTCCAGGTAAGGTACTACTGCAATGCCCCTTGGTCTTAGCACCGCTAGAAGGGAGCCTAGTACCTTTGTGAAAATCCTTGGAGCAGTGGCTAATCCGAAAGGAAGCGCCACGAACTGGTAATGTTTGTCCAGGAATGCAAACCTTAGGAACCGATGATGTTCCTTGTGGATAGGAATATGTAGATACGCATCCTTTAAATCCACCGTGGTCATGAATTGACCCTCCTGGATGGAAGGAAGAATAGTTCGAATGGTTTCCATCTTGAAAGATGGAACCTTGAGAAACTTGTTTAAGATCTTGAGATCTAAGATTGGTCTGAACGTTCCCTCTTTTTTGGGAACTATGAACAGATTGGAGTAGAACCCCATCCCTTGTTCTCTTAGTGGAACAGGATGAATCACTCCCATTTTTAACAGGTCTTCTACACAATGTAAGAACGCCTGTCTTTTTATGTGGTCTGAAGACAACTGAGACCTGTGGAACCTCCCCCTTGGGGGAAGTCCCTTGAATTCCAGAAGATAACCCTGGGAGACTATTTCTAGCGCCCAAGGATCCAGAACATCTCTTGCCCAAGCCTGAGCGAAGAGAGAGAGTCTGCCCCCCACCAGATCCGGTCCCGGATCGGGGGCCAATATTTCATGCTGTCTTGGTAGCAGTGGCAGGCTTCTTGGCCTGCTTTCCCTTGTTCCAGCCTTGCATTGGTCTCCAAGCTGGCTTGGCTTGAGAAGTATTACCCTCTTGCTTAGAGGACGTAGCACTTTGGGCTGGTCCGTTTTTACGAAAGGGACGAAAATTGGGTCTATTTTTCGCCTTGAAAGGCCGATCCTGAGGAAGGGCGTGGCCCTTACCCCCAGTGATATCCGAGATAATCTCTTTCAAGTCAGGGCCAAACAGCGTTTTCCCCTTGAAAGGAATGTTTAGTAGCTTGTTCTTGGAAGACGCGTCAGCCGACCAAGATTTCAACCAAAGCGCTCTGCGCGCCACAATAGCAAACCCAGAATTCTTAGCCGCTAACCTAGCCAATTGCAAAGTGGCGTCTAGGGTGAAAGAATTAGCCAATTTGAGAGCATTGATTCTGTCCATAATCTCCTCATAAGGGGGAGAATCACTATCGAGCGCCTTTATCAGTTCATCAAACCAGAAACATGCGGCTGTAGTGACAGGGACAATGCATGAAATTGGTTGTAGAAGGTAACCCTGCTGAACAAACATCTTTTTAAGCAAACCTTCTAATTTTTTATCCATAGGATCTTTGAAAGCACAACTATCCTCTATGGGTATAGTGGTGCGTTTGTTTAAAGTAGAAACCGCTCCCTCGACCTTGGGGACTGTCTGCCATAAGTCCTTTCTGGGGTCGACCATAGGAAACAATTTTTTAAATATGGGGGGAGGGACGAAAGGAATACCGGGCCTTTCCCATTCTTTATTAACAATGTCCGCCACCCGCTTGGGTATAGGAAAAGCTTCTGGGAGCTCCGGCACCTCTAGGAACTTGTCCATTTTACATAGTTTCTCTGGGATGACCAACTTTTCACAATCATCCAGAGTGGATAATACCTCCTTAAGCAGAATGCGGAGATGTTCCAACTTAAATTTAAATGCAATTACATCAGGTTCAGCCTGTTGAGAAATGTTCCCTGAATCAGTAATTTCTCCCTCAGACAAAACCTCCCTGGCCCCCTCAGATTGGGTTAGGGGCCCTTCAGAGATATTAATATCAGCGTCGTCATGCTCTTCAGTAACTAAAACAGAGCAGCCACGCTTACGCTGACAAGGGTTCATTTTGGCTAAAATGTTTTTGACAGAATTATCCATTACAGCCGTTAATTGTTGCATAGTAAGCAGTATTGGCGCGCTAGATGTACTAGGGGCCTCCTGAGTGGGCAAGACTCGTGTAGACGAAGGAGGGAATGATGCAGTACCATGCTTACTTCCCTCACTTGAGGAATCATCTTGGGCATCATTGTCATTATCACATAAATCACATTTATTTAAATGAACAGGAATTCTGGCTTCCCCACATTCAGAACACAGTCTATCTGGTAGTTCAGACATGTTAAACAGGCATAAACTTGATAATAAAGTACAAAAAACGTTTTAAAATAAAACCGTTACTGTCACTTTAAATTTTAAACTGAACACACTTTATTACTGCAATTGCGAAAAAACATGAAGGAATTGTACAAAATTCACCAAATTTTCACCACAGTGTCTTAAAGTCTTAAAAGTATTGCACACCAAATTTGGAAGCTTTAACCCTTAAAATAACGGAACCGGAGCCGTTTTAACACTTTAACCCCTTTACGGTCCCTGGTATCTGCTTTGCTGAGACCCAACCAAGCCCAAAGGGGAATACGATACCAAATGACGCCTTCAGAAAGTCTTTTCTAAGTATCAGAGCTCCTCTCACATGCGACTGCATGCCATGCCTCTCAAAAACAAGTGCGCCACACCGGCGCGAAAATGAGACTCTGCTTATGCTTTGGGAAAGCCCCAGAGAAATAAGGTGTCTAATACAGTGCCTGCCGATATTATAATATCAATAAACCCAGATAAAATGATTCCTCAAAGCTAAATATGTTTTAAAACTGAATCGATTTAGCCCAGAAAAGTCTACAATCTTAATAAGCCCTTGTGAAGCCCTTATTTACCATCGTAATAAACATGGCTTACCGGATCCCATAGGGAAAAATGACAGCTTCCAGCATTACATCGTCTTGTTAGAATGTGTCATACCTCAAGCAGCAAGAGACTGCACACTGTTCCCCCAACTGAAGTTAATTGCTCTCAACAGTCCTGTGTGGAACAGCCATGGATTTTAGTTACGGTGCTAAAATCATTTTCCTCATACAAACAGAAATCTTCATCTCTTTTCTGTTTCTGAGTAAATAGTACATACCAGCACTATTTTAAAATAACAAACTCTTGATTGAATAATAAAAACTACAGTTAAACACTAAAAAACTCTAAGCCATCTCCGTGGAGATGTTGCCTGTACAACGGCAAAGAGAATGACTGGGGTAGGCGGAGCCTAGGAGGGATCATGTGACCAGCTTTGCTGGGCTCTTTGCCATTTCCTGTTGGGGAAGAGAATATCCCACAAGTAAGGATGACGCCGTGGACCGGACACACCTATGTTGGAGAAATAGGCCCCTCCCACTCATATTACAACAGTGGGAAGCCTCAGGGAACTGTTTCTAGGCAAAATTCAAGCCAGCCATGTGGAAAAAAATAGGCCCCAATAAGTTTTATCACCAAACATATGTAAAAAACACGATTAAACATGCCAGCAAAAGTTTTAAAATACACTTTTATAAGAGTATGAATCTCTATTAATAAGCCTGATACCAGTCGCTATCACTGCATTTAAGGCTTTACTTACATTACTTCGGTATCAGCAGCATTTTCTAGCAAATTCCATCCCTAGAAAAATATTTTAACTGCACATACCTTATTGCAGGAAAACCTGCACGCTATTCCCCCTCTGAAGTTACCTCACTCCTCAGAATATGTGAGAACAGCAAAGGATCTTAGTTACTTCTGCTAAGATCATAGAAAACGCAGGCAGATTCTTCTTCTAAATACTGCCTGAGATAAACAGTACACTCCGGTACCATTTAAAAATAACAAACTTTTGATTGAAGAAATAAACTAAGTATAAAACACCACAGTCCTCTTACGACCTCCATCTTAGTTGAGAGTTGCAAGAGAATGACTGGATATGACAGTGAGGGGAGGAGCTGTGTGGCAGCTCTGCTGTGGGTGATCCTCTTGCAACTTCCTGTTGGGAAGGAGAATATCCCATAAGTAATGGATGATCCGTGGACTGGATACACTTAACAAGAGAAATAGGCCCCTCCCACCTCACTCGATGTTTGAGGCCTATCAGAAACACACCAGAGTGTTTCTTAACTAACCATGTGGGTTAAAAAACCCTAAAACAAGCCACAATGACCCCTTAAAGTCCCTTCAAAAAACTTTATAAGTGCATCATTTACTGAATAAACAGAAACGTTTTTTCCTATCAGTGTCACCAGTAACTAATGAGCCCTTCATGCAAGCTGAAATTCCTATCCAAGTGTCTGAATACAGCTTACCCTTCCCTCATGGGGATATTGCCAGCCTTTTCTAGAATTAACACAGTCTGTCTAGAAAAATATAGACTGAACATACCTCAATGCAGTTTAGCCTGCAAACCGTTCCACCAACTGAAATTTTCCTGTACTCTTCAGCCCTTGTGAGAACAGCAGTGGATCTTAGTTACAAAGTGCTAAGATCATCATCCTCCTTGCAGAAATCTTCATCCCTTTTCTGCCAGAGAGTAAATAGTACACACCGGTACCATTTAAAATAAACTTTTGCTTGAGAAATAAAAAACTAACATTTTTGTCACCACACTCACTCTGCCCTTCCTAGTACTTAGAGTAGGCAAAGAGAATGACTGGGGGGGTGGAGCTAAGGGAGGAGCTATATAGACAGCTCTGCTGTGGGTGCTCTCTTTGCCACTTCCTGTAGGGAAGGAGAATATCCCACAAGTATGGATGAATCCGTGGACTTGATACATCTTACAAGAGAAACATACTTAAAAAAAAAGACACCCATCCACATATAGCCAAACCAGTACTGAAACAGTTATCAGTAGAGGTAATGGAATATGAGAGTATATCGCCGATCTGAAAAGGGAGGTAGGAGATGAATCACTACGACCGATAACGGAGAACCTATGAAATAGATCCCAGTGAGGAAAACCATTGTATTCAATAGGTGATACTTCCTTCACATCCCTCTGAAATTCACTGTACTCTGAGAGGAATCGGGCTTTAAAATGCTGAGAAGCACATATCAACATAGAAATCTAGCACAAACTTACTTCACCACCTCCATAGAAGGCAAAGTTTGTAAAAACTGAATTGTGGGTGTGGGGAGGGGTGTATATATAGGTATTTTGAGGTTTGGGAAACTTTGCCCCTCCTGGTAGGATTGTATATCCCATACGTCACTAGCCCATACGTCACTAGCTCATGGACTCTTGCCAATTACATGAAATAAATGTAATGGACCAGCCAACCGATGCTCATATATCCAGTGTGGACAGAAAAGATAATCAGCTACAATTAGCACAAAGTTAACATTAAGCACAATAGTACAAATAATGATACAATGATACAGCAGCAAACCTCGAGGCTGTAGCCAAAAGGAAATCAGTCAATAGGTCTAGAGCATAGAAGCTATAGGAGAGTTGTGCTTGTAAAAAGTAGGATGAAACTCCAGACGAAAACGACAGCCCTCTTGAGCGTGTTTATGGAGATAGAAGATCCTACAGGGACAGAAAAAAAGACGCGCCACATAGAGTGGTATCGTCTGCACAACAGAAACACAGAGGACTGGAACAAACCCTAGCAGGTGGCTACTCACAAAGCCAGAGGCACAACCGGAGTGCCAAACACAGCAGATCGGAACCGCAAGAGTCACCTGACAGACTCACTAGCCTGCCACAGGGCCGGTCACGTGGAGAATATTCACCAATCCGGATGCAGGAACCCAAATGCTACGCCAAACACCAATAAGCCGTAAGGGGTGTGTGGTACGAAACAAGCAGCCTCAATTGGGATCTCTACGTTCCATTCACTTCACCACCTATGGGGTTTGCTTGATCCCAATTGAGGCTGCTTGTTTCGTACCACACATCCCTTACGGCTCATTGGTGTTTGGCGTAGCATTTGGGTTCCTGCATCCGGATTGGTGAATATTCTCCACGTGACCGGCCCTGTGGCGTGCTAGTGAGTCTGTAGGGCGACTTTTGAGGTTCCGATCTGCTCTGTTTGGCTCTCCGGTTGTGCCTTTGCATTTGTGAGTAGACACCCCGCTAGGGTTTGTTCCTGTCCTCTGTGTTTCTGTTGTGTAAACGATACCGCTCTGTGGTGGCTCTTTTTTCTGTCTCTGCAGGATCTTCTATCTAGAAATAATTTCTGTCAAACCAATTCCAAATAAGGTTTTACCTTTTTATAAGGAAGCGCAAGAAGCTTGGACTTGTAAGTGTTGATACGTCTCAGGAGTGTCCTCCAATGTGTTCGGTATTGTAATTATGAATATTAATAATTAATAGCAGTATAAAACTATTGTCAGTGATATATTCAATTAATATAGCAGAACTTTGTCAATACACTTCAGTAAGATATTAAATCACTACTGAGATATCTATACATTTGTATATAAACAACTTTGCAATACACTTTCATTATTTATTTTGCCCCCTTTTCCTGTAATTCCATTCTGAAATTTTGAGCTTTTCAGTTTTTGTTAGAAATGGTGCAGAACACTGTTATATTCCCTATAGCCATTGGCTGCACACTCTAGTGACCTATTTAGAACAGTCCCTATTGTTTTATAGACACTAAAACTTTACACTTATTTTGTCAATATTTAAACAGCTCATGAAACTTTAATAAATACATCTACATGTTATTCTCAGACTAATCTTTTCTTTAAAAGAATCATTCTATCCAGCAAAATATTTTAATAAAATTGCAATGACAATATTTTATAAAAAAATCTTGATACCTTTTTCCCATGTCGCACAGCCATACTTTCTTGCTAAATCATTGCTAATTTGTGGGTTGTAAATGTTTGTTTTCATTTCTAAAATGTATTTACGGGTTCTTAAAGTGTAAAATAAACTGTAATCTCTCATTCTACCCTATAATGCTCTATCCCATTGGGAAAAAAACAAACACGGAAACGTCAGAACAAAAATTTATTGAGCCATTAAATACACAAGACAAAACGTATGACCCTGGACGTAGGAAAGGGGGAAAATAAGAATTCATGATAATGTGGATTGAAACAACTGGACAGATAAAATCAAGAAAACTAACCGTTAGGACATAATTTCTAGAGACACAGGACTGAAGCACAGGGAGAGGCATAAAAAAAAAAACAATTGCCAAGATATGAATCTTCTTAAAAAAATGAGCAGATATCAGTTGAATTACCTTGGTGTAAACTCTCATGAAAATTAGAATGAAAGCTAAAATAGTTTTGCTTTATTGTCCAGTATTAACCCTGTTAAAGGTAACAAGCTCATATGTTACACGGCCGGAATGCCGCCGCACGTCTCTCTCTAGGCTGCAGTGAGAGGGTCCTTTATGGATGGACAGGACATGGTAGAGAAGGTGGGTAAAGCAGGACAGGTGAGGGGTGGGGAGGGTGACTGAGGTGGATTGAGGGGTCTCTGTCATCTTTGGAATGGCGCATTGTTGCTTAGCGGTTGTAGCCAAATTCATCAGCATCATCTGCACGGAAATCTCCATAACGCCACAGGTTCAACTAAGGATAAAAAACAATACGTATAGGAGATCATTGGCACGGTTCTCTATTTAGCTAGATACAGAGCATACATTTAAGACTTTACTGCAAGACATTATTTAAAAGGACAGCTGTCCTTTACTGTTAGAACCTCTCTTTTAAACACTGGAGAATTATTTTCCCCCGGGTTAAACACTTACCCGCGCTGCCTTAGCTGCCTCCTGTGCACTTATGTATTCTGCAATCTAAAAGACAGAAGACCAAGTAAAAGGTTTACAAACTTATTTAATGGGGTGGGTTATATGTGCTGCAGATATCAGGCGTTGGTAGCAAGGGGTGGTGGAGGAGACCAACAACAAGGATAAGCATGAAAAGAGGGTGCAAGGTAGGTAGGGTCGGTGTCTGCAATGGGTGTAATGGAAACAAACACAGCCAGTTAAGGAGGAAGAAGTACAGAGTATGCCAGAAAGAGAACCGCAAGCAAATAGGTTGATTCATGAATGAAGCTCAGCTTGAATTTATAGAAGACCAAATGCAGAAGGTCAGCTCTATGAAAACCTACCACTTTCTGGAACTGTTTCTCCTTACGAACTTCAACCATCACTAGTCCTTCCTTCACCAGCCCTAAGCCCACATCATCCTTAGAGTCTGCAAACTGTAGGGTGACGTGAGAGCAACCAGCACCAGCGTGCTCTATATTTAGTAGACATTGTGTGTTCTGGATGTCACGCACTACACTGTCCACAACATCAGTTCGGGCATCCTCCTGAGGGGGAAAAAGAATAAATGAATGGCAAGTGCTGAACACATGGTTTTATAACCTAGTATTGCACACTTGATACTTACATCTTGAGGCACCTGGATGAAGGCAAAACAATACTCTATGGCTTGAGCAGGAAGGGTGCGAATACTGAAAGAAGGGGGGAGAGGGCCCAAACGCGTGGATGCCAGGACTTCTCTCTGCAGAGAACAAACACAAATCAGCAACCAGGGACACAAACACAGATGAAAAGCTTAGACACTTCTTACCCCAGGCGTGCAGATGATGTAAGACCAATACATCAATATGCGCCCAATATTTATGGTGCCAAATAACCAGCTAAGAAGTTATCACTGAAACTAGTAATATATTTTTTTTTTAAAAAACAAGGTTCTTCATGGCAAAATACAGTCTTAGTACAATTACACAAAAAAAGAATTTATGTTTACCTGATAAATTGCTTTCTCCAACGGTGTGTCCGGTCCACGGCGTCATCCTTACTTGTGGGATATTCTCTTCCCCAACAGGAAATGGCAAAGAGCCCAGCAAAGCTGGTCACATGATCCCTCCTAGGCTCCGCCTACCCCAGTCATTCGACCGACGTTAAGGAGGAATATTTGCATAGGAGAAACCATATGGTACCGTGGTGACTGTAGTTAAAGAAAATAAATTATCAGACCTGATTAAAAAAACCAGGGCGGGCCGTGGACCGGACACACCGTTGGAGAAAGCAATTTATCAGGTAAACATAAATTCTGTTTTCTCCAACATAGGTGTGTCCGGTCCACGGCGTCATCCTTACTTGTGGGAACCAATACCAAAGCTTTAGGACACGGATGAAGGGAGGGAGCAAATCAGGTCACCTAAATGGAAGGCACCACGGCTTGCAAAACCTTTCTCCCAAAAATAGCCTCAGAAGAAGCAAAAGTATCAAACTTGTAAAATTTGGTAAAAGTGTGCAGTGAAGACCAAGTCGCTGCCCTACATATCTGATCAACAGAAGCCTCGTTCTTGAAGGCCCATGTGGAAGCCACAGCCCTAGTGGAATGAGCTGTGATTCTTTCGGGAGGCTGCCGTCCGGCAGTCTCGTAAGCCAATCTGATGATGCTTTTAATCCAAAAAGAGAGAGAGGTAGAAGTTGCTTTTTGACCTCTCCTTTTACCAGAATAAACAACAAACAAGGAAGATGTTTGTCTAAAATCCTTTGTAGCATCTAAATAGAATTTTAGAGCGCGAACAACATCCAAATTGTGCAACAAACGTTCCTTCTTTGAAACTGGTTTCGGACACAGAGAAGGTACGATAATCTCCTGGTTAATGTTTTTGTTAGAAACAACTTTTGGAAGAAAACCAGGTTTAGTACGTAAAACCACCTTATCTGCATGGAACACCAGATAAGGAGGAGAACACTGCAGAGCAGATAATTCTGAAACTCTTCTAGCAGAAGAAATTGCAACTAAAAACAAAACTTTCCAAGATAACAACTTAATATCAACGGAATGCAAGGGTTCAAACGGAACCCCCTGAAGAACTGAAAGAACTAAATTGAGACTCCAAGGAGGAGTCAAAGGTTTGTAAACAGGCTTAATTCTAACCAGAGCCTGAACAAAGGCTTGAACATCTGGCACAGCGGCCAGCTTTTTGTGAAGTAACACAGACAAGGCAGAAATCTGTCCCTTCAGGGAACTTGCAGATAATCCTTTTTCCAATCCTTCTTGAAGGAAGGATAGAATCCTAGGAATCTTAACCTTGTCCCAAGGGAATCCTTTAGATTCACACCAACAGATATATTTTTTCCAAATTTTGTGGTAAATCTTTCTAGTTACAGGCTTTCTGGCCTGAACAAGAGTATCGATAACAGAATCTGAGAATCCTCGCTTCGATAAGATCAAGCGTTCAATCTCCAAGCAGTCAGCTGGAGTGAAACCAGATTCGGATGTTCGAACGGACCCTGAACAAGAAGGTCTCGTCTCAAAGGTAGCTTCCAAGGAGGAGCCGATGACATATTCACCAGATCTGCGTACCAAGTCCTGCGTGGCCACGCAGGAGCTATCAAGATCACCGACGCCCTCTCCTGATTGATCCTGGCTACCAGCCTGGGGATGAGAGGAAACGGCGGGAACACATAAGCTAGTTTGAAGGTCCAAGGTGCTACTAGTGCATCCACTAGAGCCGCCTTGGGATCCCTGGATCTGGACCCGTAGCAAGGAACTTTGAAGTTCTGACGAGAGGCCATCAGATCCATGTCTGGAATGCCCCACAGCTGAGTGACTTGGGCAAAGATTTCCGGATGGAGTTCCCACTCCCCCGGATGCAATGTCTGACGACTCAGAAAATCCGCTTCCCAATTTTCCACTCCTGGGATGTGGATAGCAGACAGGTGGCAGGAGTGAGACTCCGCCCATAGAATGATTTTGGTCACTTCTTCCATCGCCAGGGAACTCCTTGTTCCCCCCTGATGGTTGATGTACGCAACAGTTGTCATGTTGTCTGATTGAAACCGTATGAACTTGGCCCTCGCTAGCTGGGGCCAAGCCTTGAGAGCATTGAATATCGCTCTCAGTTCCAGAATATTTATCGGTAGAAGAGATTCTTCCCGAGACCAAAGACCCTGAGCTTTCAGGGATCCCCAGACCGCGCCCCAGCCCATCAGACTGGCGTCGGTCGTGACAATGACCCACTCAGGTCTGCGGAATGTCATCCCTCGTGACAAGTTGTCCAGGGACAGCCACCAACGGAGTGAGTCTCTGGTCCTCTGATTTACTTGTATCTTCGGAGACAAGTCTGTATAGTCCCCATTCCACTGACTGAGCATGCACAGTTGTAATGGTCTTAGATGAATGCGTGCAAAAGGAACTATGTCCATTGCCGCTACCATCAACCCGATCACTTCCATGCACTGAGCTATGGAAGGAAGAGGAACGGAATGGAGTATCCGACAAGAGTCTAGAAGTTTTGTTTTTCTGGCCTCTGTCAGAAAAATCCTCATTTCTAAGGAGTCTATTATTGTTCCCAAGAAGGGAACCCTTGTTGACGGAGATAGAGAACTCTTTTCCACGTTCACTTTCCATCCGTGAGATCTGAGAAAGGCCAGGACAATGTCCGTGTGAGCCTTTGCTTGAGGAAGGGACGACGCTTGAATCAGAATGTCGTCCAAGTAAGGTACTACAGCAATGCCCCTTGGTCTTAGCACAGCTAGAAGGGACCCTAGTACCTTTGTGAAAATCCTTGGAGCAGTGGCTAATCCGAAAGGAAGCGCCACGAACTGGTAATGTTTGTCCAGGAATGCGAACCTCAGGAACCGATGATGTTCCTTGTGGATAGGAATATGTAGATACGCATCCTTTAAATCCACCGTGGTCATGAATTGACCTTCCTGGATGGAAGGAAGAATAGTTCGAATGGTTTCCATCTTGAACGATGGAACCTTGAGAAACTTGTTTAAGATCTTGAGATCTAAGATTGGTCTGAACGTTCCCTCTTTTTTGGGAACTATAAACAGATTGGAGTAGAACCCCATCCCTTGTTCTCTTAATGGAACGGGATGAATCACTCCCATTTTTAACAGGTCTTCTACACAATGTAAGAATGCCTGTCTTTTTATGTGGTCTGAAGACAACTGAGACCTGTGGAACCTCCCCCTTGGGGGAAGTCCCTTGAATTCCAGAAGATAACCTTGGGAGACTATTTCTAGCACCCAAGGATCCAGAACATCTCTTGCCCAAGCCTGAGCGAAGAGAGAGGGTCTGCCCCCCACCAGATCCGGTCCCGGATCGGGGGCCAACATTTCATGCTGTCTTGGTAGCAGTGGCAGATTTCTTGGCCTGCTTTCCCTTGTTCCAGCCTTGCATTGGTCTCCAAGCTGGCTTGGCTTGAGAAGTATTACCCTCTTGCTTAGAGGACGTAGCACTTTGGGCTGGTCCGTTTCTACGAAAGGGACGAAAATTAGGTTTATTTTTTGCCTTGAAAGGCCGATCCTGAGGAAGGGCGTGGCCCTTACCCCCAGTGATATCCGAGATAATCTCTTTCAAGTCAGGGCCAAACAGCGTTTTCCCCTTGAAAGGAATGTTAAGTAGCTTGTTCTTGGAAGACGCATCAGCCGACCAAGATTTCAACCAAAGCGCTCTGCGCGCCACAATAGCAAACCCAGAATTCTTAGCCGCTAACCTAGCCAATTGCAAAGTGGCGTCTAGGGTGAAAGAATTAGCCAATTTGAGAGCATTGATTCTGTCCTTAATCTCCTCATAAGGAGGAGAATCACTGTCGACCGCCTTTATCAGCTCATCGAACCAGAAACATGCGGCTGTAGCGACAGGGACAATGCATGAAATTGGTTGTAGAAGGTAACCCTGCTGAACAAACATCTTTTTAAGCAAACCTTCTAATTTTTTATCCATAGGATCTTTGAAAGCACAACTATCCTCTATGGGTATAGTGGTGCGTTTGTTTAAAGTGGAAACCGCTCCCTCGACCTTGGGGACTGTCTGCCATAAGTCCTTTCTGGGGTCGACCATAGGAAACAATTTTTTAAATATGGGGGGAGGGACGAAAGGAATACCGGGCCTTTCCCATTCTTTATTAACAATGTCCGCCACCCGCTTGGGTATAGGAAAAGCTTCTGGGAGCCCCGGCACCTCTAGGAACTTGTCCATTTTACATAATTTCTCTGGGATGACCAACTTGTCACAATCATCCAGAGTGGATAATACCTCCTTAAGCAGAATGCGGAGATGTTCCAACTTAAATTTAAATGCAATCACATCAGGTTCAGCTTGTTGAGAAATGTTCCCTGAATCAGTAATTTCTCCCTCAGACAAAACCTCCCTGGCCCCATCAGACTGAGTTAGGGGCCCTTCAGAAATATTAATATCAGCGTCGTCATGCTCTTCAGTATCTAAAACAGAGCAGTCGCGCTTACGCTGATAAGTGTTCATTTTGGCTAAAATGTTTTTGACAGAATTATCCATTACAGCCGTTAATTGTTGCATAGTAAGGAGTATTGGCGCGCTAGATGTACTAGGGGCCTCCTGAGTGGGCAAGACTCGTGTAGACGAAGGAGGGAATGATGCAGTACCATGCTTACTCCCCTCACTTGAGGAATCATCTTGGGCATCATTGTCATTGTCACATAAATCACATTTATTTAAATGAATAGGAATTCTGGCTTCCCCACATTCAGAACACAGTCTATCTGGTAGTTCAGACATGTTAAACAGGCATACACTTGATAACAAGTACAAAAAACGTTTTAAAATAAAACCGTTACTGTCACTTTAAATTTTAAACTGAACACACTTTATTACTGCAAATGCGAAAAAACATGAAGGAATTGTTCAAAATTTACCAAATTTTCACCACAGTGTCTCAAAGCCTTAAAAGTATTGCACACCAAATTTGGAAGCTTTAACCCTTAAAATAACGGAACCGGAGCCGTTTTGAACTTTAACCCCTTTACAGTCCCTGGTATCTGCTTTGCTGAGACCCAACCAAGCCCCAAGGGGAATACGATACCAAATGACGCCTTCAGAAAGTCTTTTCTAAGTATCAGAGCTACTCTCACATGCGACTGCATGCCATGCCTCTCAAAAACAAGTGCGCAACACCGGCGCGAAAATGAGGCTCTGCCTATGCTTTGGGAAAGCCCCTAAAGAATAAGGTGTCTAAAACAGTGCCTGCCGATATTATTATATCAAAATACCCAAATAAAATGATTCCTCAAGGCTAAATATGTGTTAATAATCAATCGATTTAGCCCAAAAAAAGTCTACAGTCTTAATAAGCCCTTTTTGAAGCCCTTATTTACAATCGTAATAAACATGGCTTACCGGATCCCAGAGGGAAAATGACAGCTTCCAGCATTACATCGTCTTGTTAGAATGTGTCATACCTCAAGCAGCAAGAGACTGCTCACTGTTCCCCCAACTGAAGTTAATTGCTCTCAACAGTCCTGTGTGGAACAGCCATGGATTTTAGTGACGGTTGCTAAAATCATTTTCCTCATACAAACAGAAATCTTCATCTCTTTTCTGTTTCTGAGTAAATAGTACATACCAGCACTATTTCAAAATAACAAACTCTTGATTGAATAATAAAAACTACAGTTAAACACTAAAAAACTCTAAGCCATCTCCGTGGAGATGTTGCCTGTACAACGGCAAAGAGAATGACTGGGGTAGGCGGAGCCTAGGAGGGATCATGTGACCAGCTTTGCTGGGCTCTTTGCCATTTCCTGTTGGGGAAGAGAATATCCCACAAGTAAGGATGACGCCGTGGACCGGACACACCTATGTTGGAGAAAAAGATAATATGTGAGCACAAACACTATTGATAAAAAAAAAAACTATAAAAAATGAAAATAATTTAACAAAACATCTTTAATAGTCTATGTAGAAACCCCCTCAACACAACAGTAGAACATTAAAAAAAAACACAAAAAACAAACAAATGGGTGTCACATCCTATGGATCTGACCGAAAGTAAATTCTTTAATTAAGATTAGAAAAAAAAGAAGAAAAAAAAAGTAATTGTGATCTGTTTGGGCCACGGTTAAAATAGCCACCACCAGGAAGTCGTAATGGGACATATTTATAGCAATCAGTGTCTTTATAAAATATAAACACACAGACTGAACCAATTCTTACTATGTGGGGTGAATTATTAGCTAGTATAATGTATGCTGTCATGTTTAACTTTCTCCTGTGCATAAATGTATATTTTATTATTATATATATGAATAGCAATCCATAAAAATATAGCTACAAAAGTCTTGTTAAAAAGACATTGCTAACCAGCGGCTTTGGGGGTATAGCTGGCAGTAAAACGGACCTACGAACAAAAGCACACAGTAACCATGGGGCAGGCTGGAGGACGGAGCGGCATCGGTAGAAATGCACAGAAGCCGACAGAGCAGCCTCCGGTCAGGCACTGGTATAACAAGGAGGGAAAAATAATTCCCAAATATGCACAGTCAGAGAAGAAGCAGATCACTTGTGTCTCTCATGGGAAGCTGCACTGTAAGCAAGTTAATAAATGTGAAATAATACAAAAAACTGTTACCATTAGTTGGTCATATATGTACCAAAAATAGACAATTCATCCTGGCAACAAATTAAACACAAATGCCCCCTTGCAAATACTCACATTTCCATAATCTATGTAGAAAACATGGATCTTTGAAGGAGAGTCCACCTTTTCCACCCGTGCACGATACCTGTAGGGAGAACAGAGCTGAATACAAAGGAAATATAAATGTTTTATGCCACAAAACCCAAAGAACCCAGAGATATACACATGGTACGTGAGTGCAGTAGCACTACCATTAGATGTGCGCATTACACATGGTTAGACCAGGGAACATGATACAGAAAACAAGTTAATAAAACAGAATTTATGTTTACCTGATAAATTACTTTCTCCAACGGTGTGTCCGGTCCACGGCGTCATCCTTACTTGTGGGATATTCTCTTCCCCAACAGGAAATGGCAAAGAGCCCAGCAAAGCTGGTCACATGATCCCTCCTAGGCTCCGCCTACCCCAGTCATTCGACCGACGTTAAGGAGGAATATTTGCATAGGAGAAACCATATGATACCGTGGTGACTGTAGTTAAAGAAAATAAATTATCAGACCTGATTAAAAAACCAGGGCGGGCCGTGGACCGGACACACCGTTGGAGAAAGTAATTTATCAGGTAAACATAAATTCTGTTTTCTCCAACATAGGTGTGTCCGGTCCACGGCGTCATCCTTACTTGTGGGAACCAATACCAAAGCTTTAGGACACGGATGATGGGAGGGAGCAAATCAGGTCACCTAGATGGAAGGCACCACGGCTTGCAAAACCTTTCTCCCAAAAATAGCCTCAGAAGAAGCAAAAGTATCAAACTTGTAAAATTTGGTAAAAGTGTGCAGTGAAGACCAAGTCGCTGCCCTACATATCTGATCAACAGAAGCCTCGTTCTTGAAGGCCCATGTGGAAGCCACAGCCCTAGTGGAATGAGCTGTGATTCTTTCGGGAGGCTGCCGTCCGGCAGTCTCGTAAGCCAATCTGATGATGCTTTTAATCCAAAAAGAGAGAGAGGTAGAAGTTGCTTTTTGACCTCTCCTTTTACCGGAATAAACAACAAACAAGGAAGATGTTTGTCTAAAATCCTTTGTAGCATCTAAATAGAATTTTAGAGCGCGAACAACATCCAAATTGTGCAACAAACGTTCCTTCTTCGAAACTGGTTTCGGACACAGAGAAGGTACGATAATCTCCTGGTTAATGTTTTTGTTAGAAACAACTTTTGGAAGAAAACCAGGTTTAGTACGTAACACCACCTTATCTGCATGGAACACCAGATAAGGAGGAGAACACTGCAGAGCAGATAATTCTGAAACTCTTCTAGCAGAAGAAATTGCAACCAAAAACAAAACTTTCCAAGATAATAACTTAATATCAACGGAATGTAAGGGTTCAAACGGAACCCCCTGAAGAACTGAAAGAACTAAGTTGAGACTCCAAGGAGGAGTCAAAGGTTTGTAAACAGGCTTGATTCTAACCAGAGCCTGAACAAAGGCTTGAACATCTGGCACAGCTGCCAGCTTTTTGTGAAGTAACACAGACAAGGCAGAAATCTGTCCCTTCAGGGAACTTGCAGATAATCCTTTTTCCAATCCTTCTTGAAGGAAGGATAGAATCTTAGGAATCTTAACCTTGTCCCAAGGGAATCCTTTAGATTCACACCAACAGATATATTTTTTCCAAATTTTGTGGTAAATCTTTCTAGTTACAGGCTTTCTGGCCTGAACAAGAGTATCGATAACAGAATCTGAGAACCCTCGCTTCGATAAGATCAAGCGTTCAATCTCCAAGCAGTCAGCTGGAGTGAGACCAGATTCGGATGTTCGAACGGACCTTGAACAAGAAGGTCTCGTCTCAAAGGTAGCTTCCATGGTGGAGCCGATGACATATTCACCAGATCTGCATACCAAGTCCTGCGTGGCCACGCAGGAGCTATCAAGATCACCGACGCCCTTTCCTGATTGATCCTGGCTACCAGCCTGGGGATGAGAGGAAACGGCGGGAATACATAAGCTAGTTTGAAGGTCCAAGGTGCTACTAGTGCATCCACTAGAGCCGCCTTGGGATCCCTGGATCTGGACCCGTAGCAAGGAACTTTGAAGTTCTGACGAGAGGCCATCAGATCCATGTCTGGAATGCCCCACAGTTGAGTGACTTGGGCAAAGATTTCCGGATGGAGTTCCCACTCCCCCGGATGCAATGTCTGACGACTCAGAAAATCCGCTTCCCAATTTTCCACTCCTGGGATGTGGATAGCAGACAGGTGGCAGGAGTGAGACTCCGCCCATAGAATGATTTTGGTCACTTCTTCCATCGCCAGGGAACTCCTTGTTCCCCCCTGATGGTTGATGTACGCAACAGTTGTCATGTTGTCTGATTGAAACCGTATGAACTTGGCCCTCGCTAGCTGAGGCCAAGCCTTGAGAGCATTGAATATCGCTCTCAGTTCCAGAATATTTATCGGTAGAAGAGATTCTTCCCGAGACCAAAGACCCTGAGCTTTCAGGGATCCCCAGACCGCGCCCCAGCCCATCAGACTGGCGTCGGTCGTGACAATGACCCACTCTGGTCTGCGGAAGGTCATCCCTTGTGACAGGTTGTCCAGGGACAGCCACCAACGGAGTGAGTCTCTGGTCCTCTGATTTACTTGTATCCTCGGAGACAAGTTTGTATAGTCCCCATTCCACTGACTGAGCATGCACAGTTGTAATGGTCTTAGATGAATGCGCGCAAAAGGAACTATGTCCATTGCCGCTACCATCAAACCTATCACTTCCATGCACTGCGCTATGGAAGGAAGAGGAACGGAATGAAGTATCCGACAAGAGTCTAGAAGTTTTGTTTTTCTGGCCTCTGTCAGAAAAATCCTCATTTCTAAGGAGTCTATTATTGTTCCCAAGAAGGGAACCCTTGTTGATGGAGATAGAGAACTCTTTTCCACGTTCACTTTCCATCCGTGAGATCTGAGAAAGGCCAGGACGATGTCCGTGTGAGCCTTTGCTTGAGGAAGGGACGACGCTTGAATCAGAATGTCGTCCAAGTAAGGTACTACAGCAATGCCCCTTGGTCTTAGCACAGCTAGAAGGGACCCTAGTACCTTTGTGAAAATCCTTGGAGCAGTGGCTAATCCGAAAGGAAGCGCCACGAACTGGTAATGCTTGTCCAGGAATGCGAACCTTAGGAACCGATGATGTTCCTTGTGGATAGGAATATGTAGATACGCATCCTTTAAATCCACCGTGGTCATGAATTGACCTTCCTGGATGGAAGGAAGAATTGTTCGAATGGTTTCCATTTTGAACGATGGAACCTTGAGAAACTTGTTTAAGATCTTGAGATCTAAGATTGGTCTGAACGTTCCCTCTTTTTTGGGAACTATGAACAGATTGGAGTAGAACCCCATCCCTTGTTCTCCTAATGGAACAGGATGAATCACTCCCATTTTTAACAGGTCTTCTACACAACGTAAGAATGCCTGTCTTTTTATGTGGTCTGAAGACAACTGAGACTTGTGGAACCTCCCCCTTGGGGGAAGCCCCTTGAATTCCAGAAGATAACCTTGGGAGACTATTTCTAGCGCCCAAGGATCCAGAACATCTCTTGCCCAAGCCTGAGCGAAGAGAGAGAGTCTGCCCCCCACCAGATCCGGTCCCGGATCGGGGGCCAACATTTCATGCTGTCTTGGTAGCAGTGGCAGGTTTCTTGGCCTGCTTTCCCTTGTTCCAGCCTTGCATTGGTCTCCAAGCTGGCATGGCTTGAGAAGTATTACCCTCTTGCTTAGAGGACGTAGCACTTTGGGCTGGTCCGTTTCTACGAAAGGGACGAAAATTAGGTTTATTTTTGGCCTTGAAAGGCCGATCCTGAGGAAGGGCGTGGCCCTTACCCCCAGTGATATCAGAGATAATCTCTTTCAAGTCAGGGCCAAACAGCGTTTTCCCCTTGAAAGGAATGTTAAGTAGCTTGTTCTTGGAAGACGCATCAGCTGACCAAGATTTCAACCAAAGCGCTCTGCGCGCCACAATAGCAAACCCAGAATTCTTAGCCGCTAACCTAGCCAATTGCAAAGTGGCGTCTAGGGTGAAAGAATTAGCCAATTTGAGAGCATTGATTCTGTCCGCCATCTCCGTGGAGATGTTGCCTGTACAACGGCAAAGAGAATGACTGGGGTAGGCGGAGCCTAGGAGGGATCATGTGACCAGCTTTGCTGGGCTCTTTGCCATTTCCTGTTGGGGAAGAGAATATCCCACAAGTAAGGATGACGCCGTGGACCGGACACACCTATGTTGGAGAAATGTGTTTATATAAGACGATTGCATTTCTATAAATAAGTAAAGAGATTTCAGTATCGAGCTGCTCAAGCACAGGTTTTGGCTAGAGCGACCAAAGCATTAGGTAAATATGAGGTATTTTTTATCCTCTATCTAACAGTGTATCACAGAGAGGGACAGACTAAATTAAGGCGTCACAGAAAGTATAATAACTGTAACTGTTCCCAGTAGCAGATGCAAATACTCAATGTCCGGAATTCTCCGACCGCTAGAGAGGATCTTGATCTGTCGCACTTTTTGGGTTGTTGGAAACAAGGTGAACGTGTATCTATACATATTGCAGAACCTACAGCACAGAGCATGAGGATATAACCACAGCAATAGTGTCTGCACAATAATTGCTTTGCTGCAACATCACCCAATGCCAAGTACACATTTGTCATCTGATTGGAAGCAGATGAAATATTTAACAAGATTCAAAGAAAGAGCAACAGCATCAGCAAGTTGTGGTGAGATTTGCTTTTCACGGACACTTATGGATACAAAGCTACATTTGAGTTATAAGCAAAGACCTCCTGACTGACCTTAGTACATTTAGCCCAGAGGGATACAATGGAATACTTCACATATATTAAGGATTTAATAACACTCAGTAGGGAACAATGGAAAATGAGGATAAGAGGTTACAAGTTGAGGAGGGAAGCAGGTTTAGGAGTAATTACTTAATGAGTAGTAGATATGTGGAGTGACCTCCCTGTTAAGACACAAAAACAGGTTAACTAGCAGACGGAACTCGTGGTCTTGCACCGCTATCATGTCTAGTCTAGGCTACAAGCCTCAGTGCAGTTATATGTGCCATGCATGACTGGTCGTATATTTGTAACACCACAGCTCACAGGAATGTGGGCTAAATGAATTAAAAAGGAAGATTTGGATGGAGACAAAAACATAAAACGTGAATAAAATCTTGTTAGATACCAATAATCTTGTCATTAACACAATCCGCTAACTACACACCAGCTGTCAGGCACACAGGAAGCTTGCCCTAACTTTGTGGAACATTTAAGGGATACAGAACAATGTGTGCACGGATCGCCAGTACTGATCCAAAGAGCTTGCTCTTTACTTCACAAGAGATTATAAAACCGCCTTTCTGAAGGTCACAGGGGGGCATACACTGCTCTTGTGCACAAGCGTTGACATACACAAATCCTGTACAACTGTGCAGACTTCACCTCATCCACATATGCTTAAATAGAGAAAGCAGGTTCCAGCGTGAGAGCTGAGTAAAAGCCCTGGGGATATAATAGCACACTGCTAATTAATGCATTGATGTATGCCGTCTAAAGTCAATATACTAAACAGCCATAATTAGTAAATAGAAATTTCATGTTCTTTTTAAGAGACATTTAAATCTGAAAGATTTCATACACAAAATGAGAAACTCTAAACATGTGTCGCTTATCAGACTGTCAGCTGGCGTTTAATGAGATCGATCAAAGGAGCAGCAGGGGGAAGGGAATGCATACAGTACCAGGCTGAAGGCTCAGCAAGGGTTAATGGAACTCAGAATTAACTGCTTGCTGTCAGTGAGAAGGCCACTGTTACTCCGAGGACTGATTAGAACATTGCTAAGATGTAGAATGTCATGTACAGTGCATACGGAGAACAAACATACACTACAGAGATGAGGCAGTCGCATGACACTGCAGAGATGAGGCAGTCGCATGACACTGCAGAGATGAGGCAGTCGCATGACACTGCAGAGATGAGGCAGTCGCATGACACTGCAGAGATGAGGCAGTCGCATGACACTGCAGAGATGAGGCAGTCGCATGACACTGCAGAGATGAGGCAGTCGCATGACACTGCAGAGATGAGGCAGTCGCATGACACTGCAGAGATGAGGCAGTCGCATGACACTGCAGAGATGAGGCAGTCGCATGACACTGCAGAGATGAGGCAGTCGCATGACACTGCAGAGATGAGGCAGTCGCATGACACTAGGGATGAGGCAGTCGCATGACACTAGGGATGAGGCAGTCGCATGACACTAGGGATGAGGCAGTCGCATGACACTAGGGATGAGGCAGTCGCATGACACTGCAGGCAGAGGGATGAGGCAGTCGCATGACACTGCAGGCAGAGGGATGAGGCAGTCGCATGACACTGCAGGCAGAGGGATGAGGCAGTCGCATGACACTATAGGGATGAGGCAGTCGCATGACACTGCAGGCAGAGGGATGAGGCAGTCGCATGACACTGCAGGCAGAGGGATGAGGCAGTCGCATGACACTGCAGGCAGAGGGATGAGGCAGTCGCATGACACTGCAGGCAGAGGGATGAGGCAGTCGCATGACACTGCAGGCAGAGGGATGAGGCAGTCGCATGACACTGCAGGCAGAGGGATGAGGCAGTCGCATGACACTGCAGGCAGAGGGATGAGGCAGTCGCATGACACTGCAGGCAGAGGGATGAGGCAGTCGCATGACACTGCAGGCAGAGGGATGAGGCAGTCGCATGACACTGCAGGCAGAGGGATGAGGCAGTCGCATGACACTGCAGGCAGAGGGATGAGGCAGTCGCATGACACTGCAGGCCGAGGGATGAGGCAGTCGCATGACACTGCAGGCAGAGGGATGAGGCAGTCGCATGACACTGCAGGCAGAGGGATGAGGCAGTCGCATGACACTTCAGGCAGAGGGATGAGGCAGTCGCATGACACTTCAGGCAGAGGGATGAGGCAGCCGCATGACACTTCAGGCAGAGGGATGAGTCAGCCGCATAACACTAGAGGCACAAGGCAGTCGCATGACACTAGAGGCACAAGGATGAGGCAGCCGCATGACACTAGAGGCACAAGGATGAGGCAGTCGCATGAAACTAGAGGCACAAGGATGAGGCAGCCGCATGACACTAGAGGCACAAGGATGAGGCAGCCGCATGACACTAGAGGCACAAGGATGAGGCAGCCGCATGACACTAGAGGCACAAGGATGAGGCAGCCGCATGACACTAGAGGCACAAGGATGAGGCAGCCGCATGACACTAGAGGCACAAGGATTAGGCAGCCGCATGACACTAGAGGCACAAGGATGAGGCAGCCGCATGACACTAGAGGCACAAGGATGAGGCAGCCGCATGACACTAGAGGCACAAGGATGAGGCAGTTGCATGACACTAGAGGCACAAGGATGAGGCAGTCACATGACACTAGAGGCACAAGGATAAGGCAGGGACATTTGGGGTGGTTATGTTGAGTAGGTAAAGCTGGGTCCCATGCTGGCTTACTGCACAATATGGGCAGAAACATTTCAGCTCTATACATGATTTGTACAGGGATCTATAAACTGCCAGTTTCCTGAGATGAAAGCTCAGAAGATTATTTCAGATGCTTTAGAAGGTAGGGAAGTAATGAAGCAACACAACAAGAAAAGCCAGCAAGATACAGAGCGGAAAGGAAGTCGCACAAAGAGAGAACAACTTTCTTCCCTCTAAAGACCTCAACTAGAATATCGGGCACAATTCTGCAGCCGGAGTGACCAGGTCCTACAATTAATGTAAACAGCATGAGCAAGCTAGAGCATGGTCCAGATCACAAAATGTACAAGGGAGCTCTATTCAGCCTTATGGGATGAGCCCTAGAGGGTGGCTTTAATAAACTTCACTAAAGGGACACTAAACCCAAATATTTTATTATTTTGTCATTCAGATGGAGCAGCACTTTTAAGCAACTTTCTAATTTACTCCTATTATACACTTGTCTTCATTCTCTTTGTATCTTTATTTGAAAAGCAAGGAAGTTTAGATGCCGGCCCATTTTTGGTGAACAACCTGGGTTGCTCTTGCCGATTGGTGGATAAATTCACCCACCAATAAACAAGTGCTGTCCAGCTTAGATTCCTTCTTTTTTAAATAAAGATAGCAAGAGAAAAATTGATAATAGGAGTAAATTAGAAAGTTGCTTAAAATTGCTGCTCTATCTGAATCACAAAATATTTTTTTTTGGATTCAGTGTCCCTTTAAATCCAGGATTAAATAATTTGTCACAAAAACAGACACCAGAACAAGGGGAATGGTTATTAGGTTCATGAGTAATTTGTGTGAATACTTCTTCACTAAGACTGGTTGATTCATGGAAAAGACTTACAGTAGAGGTGGTAAGGATACAAACTAGAAAGGAATTCACCTAAGGCTAATCTAAGAATTAAAGGGACATTATACACTCATTTTTTATTTGCATAAATGTTTTGTAGATGATCTATTTATATAGCCCATAAAAAAATAAAAAAAGGAAATTTATGCTTACCTGCTAAATTAATTTCTTTAACAATGTCCCGAGTCCACGGGTTTCATCCTTAACTTGTGGGATATAATCCTCCTGCTAACAGGAAGTGGCAAAGAGCACCACAGCAGAGCTGCTATATAGCTCCTCCCTTAACTCCTCCCCCCAGTTATTCGACCGAAGGTATAGGAAGAGAAAGGGAAAGAACTAACAAGGTGCAGAGGTGACTAAAGTTTATAAAAAATAAATCCTGTCTCAAAATGACAGGGTGGGCCGTGGACTCGGTATATCGTAAAATAAATTTATCAGGTAAGCATAAATTTCCTTTTCTTTTACAAGATATAGTCCACGGGTTTCATCCTTTACTTGTGGAATACCAATATCAAAGCTTTAGGACACGGATGAAAGGGAGGGACAAGACAGGAACCTAAACAGAAGGCACCACTGCTTGAAGAACTTTTCTACCAAAAATAGCCTCAGAAGAAGCAAAAGTATCAAATTTGTAAAATTTGTAAAAAGTATGAAGGGAGGACCCAGTCGCAGCCTTACAAATCTGTTCAACAGAAGCATCGTTTTTAAAAAAAACCCAAGTGGAAGCCACAGCTCTAGTAGAATGAGCCGTAATCTTTTCAGGGGACTGCTGTCCAGCAATCTCATATGCCAGACGGATGATGCTTCTCAGCCAAAAAGAGAGAGAGGTAGCCGTAGCTTTTTGACCCCTACACTTCCCAGAATAAACAACAAACAGGGAAAATGTTTGACGAAAATCCTTGGTCGCTTGTAAATAAAATTTTAAAGAGCAAACCACATCCAAATTATGTAACAAACGTTCCTTCTTAGAGGAAGGATTAAGACACAAGGAAGGAACCACAATTTCCTGATTAATATTCTTATTTGAAACAACCTTAGGAAGGAATCCAGGTTTAGTACGCAAAACCACCTTACCAGAATGGAATATAAGATAAGGGGAATCACAATTTTTCTAGTAACCGTCTTAGGAGCCTGAATCAGAGTATCAATGACCGGCTCAGAGAAACCCCGCTTAGATAAAATCAAGCGTTCAATCTCCAAGCAGTCAGCTGCAGAGAAGTTAGATTTGGATGTTGGAAAGGACCTTGAATGAGAAGGTCCTTTCTCAATGGCAGTCTCCACGGTGACAGAGACATGTCCACTATATCTGCATACCAGGTCCTGCGTGGCCACGCAGGCGCTATTAAAATTACCGAAGCACTCTCCTGTTTGATTCTGGCAATCACATGAGGAAGGAGAAGAAAAAGGTGGAAACTCCTAAGCCAGGTTGAACGACCAAGGTACTGCTAGAGCATCTATCAGTACAGCCTGGGGATCCCTTGACCTGGACCCGTAACATGGAAGTTTGGCATTCTGTCAAGATGCCATCAGATCCAATTCCGGTGTGCCCCATTGATGAATCAAGGTTGCAAACACCTCCGGATGGAGTTTCCACTCCCCCGGATGAAAAGTCTGACTACTTAGAAAATCCGCTTCCCAGTTTTCTACTCCTGGGATAGAGATCGCAGACATATGGCAAGAGTGAACCTCCGCCCATCGAAATTATCTTTGATACTTCTATAATCGCTAGATAACTCCTTGTTCCCCCCTGATGATTGATATATGCCACAGTCGTGATATTGTCCGACTGGAATCTTATGAATTTGGCCGAAGCCAACTGAGGCCACGCCAGCAGCGCGTTGAATATCGCTCTCAGTTCCAGAATATTGATTGGCAATTGAGACTCCACCTGAGTCCACACACCCTGAGCCTTCATGGAATTCCAGACTGCACCCCAGCCCAGGAGACTGGCGTCCGTCGTTACCATTACCCAAGATGGCCTCGGAAGCACATCCCTTGGGACAGATTGTCCTGTGACAACCACCACCGAAGAGAGTCTCTGGTCTCTTGGTCCAGATTTATCTGAGGAGATAAATTCACATAATCCCCATTCCACTGACTGAGCATGCACAGTTGTAGTGGTTTGAGATGAAAGCGAGCAAACGGGATTATATCCATTGCTGCTAACATTAGTTCAATGACTTCCATACACTGAGCCACTGATGGCCGATGAATGAACTGCAGAGCTCGGCAAGTATTTAGAATCTTTGATTTTCTGACTTCTGTCAGAAATATTTTCATGTTTACCGAGTCTATAAGAGTTCCCAGGAATGGAACTCTTGTCTGTGGAACTAGTGAACTTTTGTCTACATTCACTTCCAACCGTGAGTTCTTAGAAATGACAACACAATGTCCATGTGAGATTTGGACAGCTGATAGGTTGACGCCTGGATCAAGATATTGTCCAGATAGGGCGCCACCGCTATACCTTGCGGCCTGAGAACCGCTAGAAGGGACCCTAAAACATTTGTGAAGATCCTGGGAGCCGTGGCCAACCAGAAGGGAAGAGCCACAAACTGATAATGTTTGTCCTGAAAGGCAAATCTTAGGAATTGATGATGATCCTTGTGGATAGGAATGTGATAGGTACACATCCTTCAGGTCCACAGTGGTCATATATTGACCCTCCTGGATCATTGGCAAAATTGTTTAGACATTTGAGAGCTAAAATTGGTCTGAAAGTTCCCTCTTTTTTTGGGAACCACAATAGATTTGAGTAGAACCCCTGCCCCTGTTCCAGTTCTGGAACTGGGCAAATTACACCCATTGTGTAAAGGTCTTTTGAACAGCGTAAGAAATGCCTCTCTTTCTGTCTGGTCTACAGACAGACGTGAAAGATGAAATCTCCCCCTTGGGAGGAAATCATTAAATTCCAGCTGGTACCCCTAGGTCACAATTTCCAATGCCCAGGGATCCTGTACATCCCTTGCCCAAGCCTGAGCAAAGAACGAGAGTCTGCCCCCTACTAGATCCGGTCCCGGATCGGGGGCTGCCCCTTAATGCTGTCTTGGTAGCAGCAGCAGGCTTCTTGGCTTGTTACCTTTATTCAGGCCTGGTTAGGTCTCCAGACCGACATGGATTGAGCAAAGTTCCCTTCTTGCTTAGTGGAGGAAAAGGAAGCAGAGGATACTCCTTTTCGAAATTGTAAAGAAGTATCCTCTGCATTTTAAAGAACGAAAATCATTTTGTTTACCCCGCATCTTGAGGGACTTGTCCTGAGGTAGGGCGTGCCCCTTAACTCCAGTAATGTCAGAGATTATTTCCTTCAGCTCAGGCCCGAATAGGGTCTTATCTTTGAAGGGAATAGTTAAAAACTTACGATACGATACGTCAGCAGACCACGACTTTAGTCATAACGCTCTGAGCGCCAGAATGGCATGCATTTTTCACTGCTAATTTTGCAATTTGAAAAGCAGCATCAGTAATAAATGAATTGGATAATTTAAGAGCCTTTATTCTGTCCAAAATGTCCTCTAAAGGTGTCTCTACCTTCAGAGACTCTTCCAGGGCATCAAACCAAAAGGCAGCTGCAGTAGTTACTGGAACAATGCAGGCTGTAGTCTGTAAGAGAAAACCCTGGTGAACAAATAGTTTCTTTAGAAGACCCTCTAATTTTTTTATCCATAGGGTCTGTAAAAGCACAACTGTCTTCAATGGGCGCTTAGCTAGAATAGATATAGCTCCCTCCACCTTAGAGACGAATTACCAGGAGTCCCGTATGGTGTCACATATAGGAAACATTTTCTTAAAGTTAGGAGGGGGAGAAAAACGTGTATACCTGGTCTATCCCATTCCCTCTTAATTTCCGAAATTCTCTTAGGAACCGGAAAACATCCGTGTAAGTAGGTACTTCTAAATATTTGTCCATTTTACACAATTTTTCTGGGGGAATTGTGATAGGGTCACAATCATCCAGAGTCGCCAAAACTTCCCTGAGCAACAGGCGGAGGTCTTCCACTTTATATTTAAAGGACGTGACGTCCAAATCTGTCTGAGGTAATACATTTCCTGACTCTGAAAGCTCTCCCTCAGATATAAAATCCCTAACCCCCAAATCAGAGCATTGTGAGGGTGCATCGGAAATAGCCACTAAGGCATCAGAGGGTTCAGTATTTACATTAATACCTGACCTACTGCGTTTACCCTGCAAACCTGGCAGTGCAGATAGTACCTCTGTAAGGGTAGTAGACATCACTGCAGCCATATCTTGCAAAGTAAAAGAAGTAGACTCACTAGAAGTACTTGGCGTTGCTTGAGTGGGCGTTAAAGGTTGAGACACTTGGGGAGAATTAGATGGCGTATCCCGATTCTCTTCAGACTGAGAATCATCCTTGGACACACTTTCATTACATAAAATATGTTCTTTACAGTGTAAGGCCCTTTCAGTACAAGAAGGGCACAATGTAAGAGGGGGTTCCACAATGGCTTCTAAACACATAGAACATTGAACTTCCTCAGAGTCAGTGTTGAACAGGCTATGTAAACACCACTCTATTTAGTGAGATAACACAATTTTTGAAAAAACGGTACTGCGCCTTTAAGAAAATAAAAAGCGCACAATTTTGCAAAACAGCTCAAAAGTGTTCACATATGTCCAATTTTAAGATAAACCTGCCCTATAATGCAGTCAGATGTTTCACCCCACCGTAAAGAGCAATTAACCCTCTGAGTTATCAATAAAAACAATAACAACTTTTATTAGAAAAACTTTATAATCCCCAGCACCACGCCACAGCTCTGTTGTGGCGCCTTCTTGCCCCCAGGGATCTTTATCAAGCCTCAAAATCACTCCGGAACACCAGGAGTCAGTTTGGGCCCAACCGGAGCTGAAAATTACAGTTTGTATGTGAAGAATCTGCGCCATTGAGGCGCGAAATTAGGCCCCGCCCATCCTCTCCGGAATAAGCTGAACCTAAACAACCGCAGTAAAGCGGTCAAACATAAGCCATGTGGGTATAAAAAAATAAAGTACTAGCCATGTGGATCCTCTTTAGAGGAAAAGTATAACAACCAGCCACCCATTTTAGATTGATAATAAAATCGTTAGGCTGCCCCAGTGTCTTACCATAACATATAAAGTTGCATTAGTCGTGAAAACAAAATAATGCCCAGGATTACAGTAATACCCTATTTTCCACAGAATTACTGCTTACCCCTTCCCTCTATGGGAACTATGTCAGCCAGTTCTGATATATCACAGTCTCCTCAGAAATAAATGACTGAACATACCTCAATGCTGCTTGTAGCATGAAACCTGTTCCTCACACTGAAGATTTCTCTAGCATTCCTCAGCACACTGTGGGAACCAACATGGATCTTAGTTACGTCTGCTAAAATCATCAATCTCAAGGCAGCAATCTTCTTCCAATGCTGCCTGAGAGAAATAGTACTCACCGGTACCATTTAAAAATAAACTCTTGATTGAAGAAATTAAAACTCATTTTATCACCACTATCACTTTACCCTTCCTATTACTACCATAGGCAAAGAGAATGACTGGGGGGAGGAGTTAAGGAAGGAGCTATATAGCAGCTCTGCTGTGGTGCTCTTTGCCACTTCCTGTTAGCAGGAGGATTATATCCCACAAGTAAAGGATGAAACCCGTGGACTCGGTATATCTTGTAAAAGAAATGTAGTTTTGCTTATTTTTAAATAACATTGCTCTGATTTTCAGACTCCTAACCAAGCCCCAAAGTTTTATGAGAATGCCGTCATATACCTTCTCCAGCTTGCTCCTGTTTGTGTAAAGGGTCTGTTCATAAGCAAAAGAAGGGGAGGGGTGGAGCGTCTTATTTCTCACTTGCAGTGGGCTTTCCAGCTACCTTTTCAACAGAGCTAAACAGAGCTTTTAAGTAAGTTTCTTAACAGTTTTATACTGGATTTTTTTTTATCAGTATCTGTGCATCTTATTCTTTATAGTAGTGTCTATTGCATGCAGTTATATGAAAATGAGTGTATACTTTCCCTTTAAGCTAATCTCTATTATGGGCAGACATTATAGCCCTTCTAGGGGCAGCACAAACTAATTGGACATATTTAATTCTAGTTCAGAAATGGCCATTTCAGGACAGTAGCTAACAACTTTCCAACACATTTTATGATTCAGGGGGAAACATTCTGTGCCCCCCTTACAAAATCAGTGATATATAATGCAGTATTTGTAACTTAGCTTCTCTGGCAGGGAGGTGGTTAAAATAGGCTGGATACTGACGAGCGAAGCCACAGCATGTGTCAGAGAATGAGCGACCGTGTGTGGCAGGAAACACTGTCATTATAAATGGTTTGATCTCTTGCACTGACTGCACAGGGTAATGGGAGGGGAGCCGGCTTATCTCAGTCGCCAGCAACATTACACTTATGATAACTCTTCTTACACTGTGTATAGGAGACTGCCTGTAAAGTTACGGAAATAATTATACGCAGGACCCAAATGGCCTGAATATATACAGTGGCATATACAGTGCTGGAATATATACAGCAGCATGTACAGTGCTTACAGGGCTGGAATATATACAGCAGCATGTACAGTGCTTACAGGGCTGGAATATTTACAGCAGCATGTACAGTGCTTACAGGGCTGGAATATATACAGCAGCACATACAGCGCTCACAGGGCTGGAATATATACAGCAGCACATACAGCGCTCACATGGCTGGAATATATACAGCAGCATGTACAGTGCTCACAGGGCTGGAATATATACAGCAGCATGTATAGTGCTTACAGGGCTGGAATATATACAGCAGCATGTATAGTGCTTACAGGGCTGGAATATATACAGCAGCATGTACAGTGCTTACAGGGCTGGAATATATACAGCAGCATGTATAGTGCTTACAGGGCTGGAATATATACAGCAGCATGTATAGTGCTTACAGGGCTGGAATATATACAGCAGCATGTTCAGTGCTTACAGGGCTGGAATATATACAGCAGCATGTACAGCGCTTACAGGGCTGGAATATATACAGCAGCATGTACAGTGCTTACAGGGCTGGAATATATACAGCAGCATGTATAGTGCTTATAGGGCTGGAATATATACAGCAGCATGTACAGTGCTTACAGGGCTGGAATATATACAGCAGCATATACAGCGCTCACAGGGCTGGAATATATACAGCAGCATGTACAGTGCTTACAGGGCTGGAATATATACAGCAGCATGTATAATGCTTACAGGGCTGGAATATATACAGCAGCATGTTCAGTGCTTACAGGGCTGGAATATATACAGCAGCATGTACAGTGCTCACAGGGCTGGAATATATACAGCAGCATGTTCAGTGCTCTCAGGGCTGGAATATATACAGCAGCACGTACAGCGCTCTCAGGGCTGTAATATATACAGGGGAATTATCGATGCCCACAGTTAAAAACAGCAGCATGTATAGTGCTTACAGGGCTGGAATATATACAGCAGCATGTTCAGTGCTCTCAGGGCTGGAATATATACAGCAGCATGTACAGTGCTCACAGGGCTGGAATATATACAGCAGCATGTATAGTGCTTACAGGGCTGGAATATATACAGCAGCATGTATAGTGCTTAGAGGGCTGGAATATATACAGCAGCATGTATAGTGCTTACAGGGCTGGAATATATACAGCAGCATGTATAGTGCTTACAGGGCTGGAATATATACAGCAGCATGTACAGTGCTTACAGGGCTGGCATATATACAGCAGCATGTACAGTGCTTACAGGGCTGGAATATATACAGCAGCATATACAGCGCTCACAGGGCTGGAATATATACAGCAGCATGTACAGTGCTTACAGGGCTGGAATATATACAGCAGCATGTATAGTGCTTACAGGGCTGGAATATATACAGCAGCATGTTCAGTGCTTACAGGGCTGGAATATATACAGCAGCATGTACAGCGCTCTCAGGGCTGGAATATATACAGCAGCATGTACAGTGCTTACAGGGCTGGAATATATACAGCAGCATGTATAGTGCTTACAGGGCTGGAATATATACAGCAGCATGTTCAGTGCTTACAGGGCTGGAATATATACAGCAGCATGTACAGCGCTCTCAGGGCTGGAATATATACAGCAGCATGTACAGTGCTTACAGGGCTGGAATATATACAGCAGCATGTATAGTGCTTACAGGGCTGGAATATATACAGCAGCATGTTCAGTGCTTACAGGGCTGGAATATATACAGCAGCATGTACAGCACTCTCAGGGCTGGAATATATACAGCAGCATGTACAGTGCTCACAGGGCTGGAATATATACAGCAGCATGTTCAGTGCTCTCAGGGCTGGAATATATACAGCAGCACGTACAGCGCTCTCAGGGCTGTAATATATACAGGGGAATTATCGATGCCCACAGTTAAAAACAGACAAATATTATAGTGTGTGCTGTGAAGCTGTCAGTGAACACGTGTTTGTGTGCAAGTAGTTGTCAGTGTCACCAACAAGGAGTCAAACGTACAAATCAGTCAGTGTGTTTAAAGCTATGTGTGTAAGCATTAATACATGAGTGTGTCCCCTCGCGCCACTGGACACAAGCTTATAGGAAGGTGTACTTAGTTTAAAATTCTTGTAATATTTTTTTATTTCCTGTAATTTAGTGTTTGTTTTTTTTGTAATTTAGTTTAGTTTATTTAATTGTAGGTATTGGTAGCTAATTTATTTAATTCATTTAATGATAGTGTAGTGTAAGGTTTAATTGTAACTTAGGTTAGGATTTTTTTTACAGGTAATTTTGTATTTCTTTTAGCTAGGTAGTTATTAAATAGTTAATAACTATTTAATAACTATTCTAACTAGCTAAAATAAATACAAAGTTACCTGTAAAATAAAAATAAATCCTAAGATAGCTACAATGTAATTATTAATTACATTGTAGCTATCTTAGGGTTTATTTTACAGGTAAGTATTTAGCTTTAAATAGGAATAATTTATTTAATGATAGTGTAGTGTTAGGTGTAATTGTAACTTAGGTTAGGTTTTATTTTACAGGTAAATTTCTCTTTATTTTAGCTATGTAGCTATTAAATAGTTAATAACTATTTAATAGTTATTGTACATGGTTAAAATAAATACAAAGTTACCTGTAAAATAAATATAAATCCTAAAATAGCTATAATATAATTATTATTAATATTGTAGCTATATTAGGGTTTATTTTACAAGTAAGTATTTAGTTTTAAATAGGATTAATTTAGTTAATAAGAGTAATTTTTATTTAGATTTATTAAAATAATATTTAAGTTAGGGGGGTGTTAGGGTTAGTGTTAGACTTGGGTTTAGGGGTTAATTAGTTTAATATAGATGGCGGCAGTATAGGGGGGGGCAGGATAGGGGTTAATAAATGTATTATAGGTGGCAGCGGTATAGAAGTTAATAGGTATTATGTAGGTCGCGGAGGGGTCCGGGAGCGGCGGTTTAGGGGTTAATACATTTATTATAGTTGCGGCAGGGTCTAGGAGCGGCGGTTTAGGGGTTAATAACTTTATTTAGTTGCGGGGGGCTCCGGGGGCGGCGGTATAGGGGGTAGAACAGTATAGTATAGTGTGGGTGCTTAGTGACAGCTTATCAATAAAGCTGTAGAAAAGCCAAAGAGCAGCGAGATCGGATGAGTGATAACTATCACAGTCCGCTGCTCATCGCCCAGTACTTGGTGCGCGGCTTTTTGACAGCTTTTTTGATAACTTTTGCGAACGTATTCAGGTCCGCGGCGGTGATGTGAGGCGAGCTTAGGCGAGCGTATAGGGCCGGCGAATGCAAGAAAATTACGGAGCTTCATAACTAGAGGCCATAGCATGCAATTTTAAGCAACTTTCTAATTTACTCCTATTATCAAATTTTCTTCATTTTCTTGGTATCTATTTAAAATGCAAGAATGTAAGTTTAGATGCCGGCCCATTTTTGGTGAACAACCTCGGTTGTTCTTGCTGATTGGTGGATAAATTAATCCACCAATAAAAAAAGAGTCTGAACTAGTAAAAAAGCTTAGATGCCTTCTTTTTCAAATAAAGATAGCAAGAGAACAAAAAAAATGATAATAGGAGTAAATTAGAAAGTTGCATACAATTGCTGCTCTATCTAAATGAAAGAAAAAATTTGGGTTCAGTGTCCCTGTAAAGCTATGGGTAAGCATGAATACGTGAGCGCGTGTCCTTGTGTCATTGAACACAAGCTTATAGGTAACTGTGCATGTATTTCCGTATACTTGCGGTGCAGTCAGTGTGCTTAAAGCTACATGTAAGCACAAATACATATGTTATATTACTAATCTGCTGCACAAAAACAAGCACATTTACGATATTGCACTCTCTCACTTACCATTCACCATCTATAAACTTGGCTATACAGTAATCCCCACGGCGCGGCGAGAACGATCCCTCCAGTGGCGGGCTGCTAGCGATCTCACTCCTCATGCCCTCCATCAGTTTCTCTAGCTGAGTACCTGTAGGCCAGCAATACAAAGGGTTAGACCAGAAGGCACCAGGTAAGGACTAAAGCAGAGATGTTATGAATGAGCACTTCTTCCCTGCACTATAATGCATGTACCCTGTCCTCAGATTAACACACCTGAAATCTAGTACGCTTGTCCCCATGTTGTGAGAGACCAGACCTCTGTTTTGTAGTATCACAAGCTGTACATGAAAAAGTCACAAAGCAGTTATCAGCAGCAGAAACACTCAGAGATATTTCCTGACCCTTCATCCTCAAATAAGGACAGTGGGTCCTGAAGCAGCAGAACTCAGAACGGATTAGCAAAGCCTCAAGTCTCAACCTGCTACAGGCTCCAGAATTACAAACATCTCCAGGAGAAATCAGAGAAAGTCCCGGGGTAAAGAAAAGATCTGCATCCTTACGTGACATAATGACATCGGAGTTTTCTAGTTCAAGGGTCAGATGGCTTAACTGGGCACAGAAAAGCTCGAGCAACACGTACATAAAAACTAGTCTGCATATCCACTGCCAGGAGACACTTGTACAATATCAATTATTACTTGAATAAAGCCAACTTCTAAAGGATTACGTTCAGCACAGAAAATACTCCGACAGCCAATGAGATAGTGGCTGAGAGACCAAACCACTGTGACTTATAAACGTATTGTTCTTGTATCAGTTAGAATAATGTTAATGATCATTATGTCAGCAGTAGCATGCTTGATGTGACGTTTAGACGTTAAAGGGACACTGAACCCACATTTTTTTCCCCGTGATTCAGATAGAGCATGCAATTTTAAGCAACTTTTTAATTTAATCCTATTATCAATTTTTCCTCATTCTCTTGCTATCTTTATTTGAAAAAGAAGCCATCTAAGCAATTTTGTTTAATTCAGCACCCTGGACAGCAATTGTTTATTGGTGGGTGAATTTATCCACCAATCAGCAAGAACAACCCAGGTTGTTCACCAAAAATGGGCCGGCATCTAAACTTACATTCTTGCATGTCAAATAAAGATACCATGAGAATGAAGAAAATTTGATAAAAGGAGTAAATTAAAAAGTTGCTTAAAATTTCATGCTCTATCTGAATCACAAAAGAAAAAATTTGGGTTCAGTGTCCCTTTAACCTGAAGTTTTATTTGCTGTGAAACAACAAAGAACTAACTAGTCTCTCTTAGTTGAGCAAATCTCCACTTCCCCATGTACCAGTAAGATGTAAACAGATGTGAAACGCGTTGCCCTTAATAAGTCATAATGTACCAGTGGAATATTGTGCTCTGATGCTTGAAACCAGTATTCTGTACAGTGTGTGACAAACCGGAGCCATCAGTCCCCCACTCATGTTTACATACGTCATCATGGGAGTCACAACCCCCCCTCCCTTCATATGCTGAGATCTGAAAAACATAAATTATGCTTACCTGATAATTCTCTTTTCTTCTGATGGAAAGAGTCCAAAGCTGCATTCATTACTTTTGGGAAATAAGAACCTGGCCACCAGGAGGAGGCAAAGGCAGCTCAGCCAAAGGCTTAAATACTCCCCCACTTCCCTCATCCCCCAGTCATTCTGCGGAGGAACAAGGAACAGTAGAAAAAATATCAGGGTATAAATGGTGCCAGAAGAATAAAATAAGGATGCCCCACATAAAATTACGGGTGGGGAGCTGTGGACTCTTTCCATCAAAAGAAAAGAAATGTATCATCAGGTAAGCATAATTTATGTTTTTCTTCTTAAATGGAAAGAGTCCACAGATGCATTCATTACTTTTGGTAAAACAATACCCAAGCTATAGAGGACACTGAATGCCAAAACGTGAGGGTACAATAAGAGGCCCATTCTGAGGGCACCGAGCCAGAAAAAACATAATTTATGTAAGAACTTACCTGATAAATTAATTTCTTTCATATTGGCAAGAGTCCATGAGCTAGTGACGTATGGGATATACAATCCTACCAGGAGGGGCAAAGTTTCCCAAACCCCAAAATGCCTATAAATACACCCCTCACCACACCCACAATTCAGTTTAACGAACCACCATAAAAAAGGGGTGGGCCTCATGGACTCTTGCCAATATGAAAGAAATTAATTTATCAAGTAAGTTCTTACATAAATTATGTTTTCTTTCATGTAATTGCCATGAGCTAGTGACGTATGGGATAGCAATACCCAAGAAGTGGAACTCCACGCAAGAGTCACTAGAGAGGGAGGGATAAAATAAAAACATCCATTTCGCTGAAAAAAATTAATCCACAAGCCAAATTATAAGTATATTCTCATAAATAAAAGGAAAAACTTAAATCATAAGCAGAAGAATCAAACTGAAACAGCTGTCTGAAGAACTTTTCTACCAAAAACTGCTTCCGAAGAAGCAAATACATCAAAATGGTAGAATTTAGTAAATATCTGCAAAGAAGACCAAGTTGCTGCTTTGCAAATCTGATCAAATAAAGCTTCATTTTCAAAAGCCCAAGAAGTGGAAACTGATCTAGTAGAATGAGCTGTAATTCTCTGAGGCGGGGCTTTACCCGACTCCAAATAAGCTTGAGAAATCAAAAGCTTTAACCACGATGCCAAAGAAACGGCAGAAGCCTTCTGACCTTTCCTGGAACCAGAAAAGATAACAAATAGACTAGAAGTCTTCCTAAAATTTTTAGTAGCTTCAACATAATATTTCAGAGCTCTCACCACATCCAAAGAATGTAAAGATCTCTCCAAAGGATTAGGACACAAAGAAGGGACAACAATTTCTCTATTAATGATGTTAGAATTCACAACCTTAGGTAAGAAATTAAATGAAGTCCACAAAACTGCCTTATCCTGATGAAAAATCAGAAAAGGAGATTCACAAGAGAGCAGATAATTCAGAAACTCTTCTAGCAGAAGAGATGGCCAAAAGGAACAACACTTTCCAAGAAAGTAGTTTAATGTCCAAAGAATGCATAGGCTTAAATGGAGGAGCCTGTAAAGCCTGCAAAACCAAATTAAGACTCCAAGGAGGAGAGATTGATTTAATGACAGGCTTGATACGAACCAAAGCCTGTTCAAAACAGTGAATATCAGAAAGTTTAGCAATTTTTCTGTGGAATAAAACAGAAAGAGTAGAGATTTGTCCTTTCAAGGAACTTGCAGACAAACCTTTATCCAAACCATCCTGAAGAAACTGTAAAATTCTAGGAATCCTAAAAGAATGCCAAGAGAATTTATGAGAGGAACACCATGAAATGTAAGTCTTCCAAATTCGATAATAAATCTTTCTAGAAACAGATTTAAGAGCCTGTAACATAATATTAATCACTGAATCAGAGAAACCTCTATGACTAAGCAATAGGAGTTCAATTTCCATACCTTCAAATTTAATGATTTGAGATCCTGATGGAAAAACAGACCTTGAGACAGAAGGTCCGGTCTTAATGGAAGTGGCCAAGGTTGGCAACTGGACACCCGAATAAGATCCGCATACCAAAACCTGTGAAGCCATGCTGGAGCCACCAGCAACACAAACGATTGTTCCATGATGATTTTGGAGATCACTCTTGGAAGAAGAACTAGAGGCGGGAAAATATAAGCAGGTTGATAACACCAAGGAAGTGTCAACGCATCCACTGCTTCCGCCTGAGGATCCCTGGACAGATACCTAGGAAGTTTCTTGCTTAGATGAGATGTCATCAGATCTATTTCTGGAAGACCCCACATCTGAACAATTAGAGAAAACACATCTGGGTGGAGAGACCACTCTCCCGGATGTGAAGTCTGACGACTGAGATAATCCGCTTCCCAATTGTCTATACCTGGGATATGAACCGCAGAAATTAGACAGGAGCTGGATTCCGCCCAAACAAGTATCCAAGATACTTCTTTCATAGATTGAGGACTGTGAGTCCCACCCTAATGATTGACATATGCCACAGTTGTGATATTGTCTGTCTGAAAACAAATGAACAGTTCTCTCTTCAATAGAGGCCACAACGGAAGAGCCCTGAGAATCGCACGGAGTTCCAAAATATTTATTGGTAATCTCGCCTACAAAGCTGGAGAGGTTTCATATGAAAACGAGCAAAGGGGATCGCGTCCGATGCTGCAGTCATGAGACCTAAAACTTCCATGCACATAGATACTGAAGGGAATGACTGAGACTGAAGGTTCTGACAGGCTGCAGCCAATTTCAAACTTCTCTTGCCCATTAGAGACAAATTCATGGACACTGAATCTATCTGGAAACCTAAAAAGGCTAACCTTGTCTGAGGAATCAAATAACTTTTTGGTAAATTGATCCTCCAACCATGTTTTTGAAGAAACAACACTAGTTCATTCGTGTGAGATTCTGCAGAACGTAAAAAGACTGAGCAAGTACCAAGATATCGTCCAAATAAGGAAACACTGCAATACCCCGCTCTCTGATTACAGAGAGAAGGGCACAAAGAACCTTGGAAAAGATTCTTGGAGCTGTCAGTAGGCCAAAAGAAAGAGCAACAAATTGGTAATGCTTGTCTAGAAAAGAGAATCTCAGGAACCGATAGTGATCTGGATGAATCGGAATATGAAGATATGCATCCTGTAAGTCTATTGTGGACATATAATGCCCTTGCTGAACAAAAGGCAGAATAGTCCTTATAGTCACCATTTTGAAAGTTGGTACTCTTACATATCGATTCAAAATTTTTAGATCCAAAACTGGTCTGAATTAATTTTCTTTCTTTGGGACAATGAATAGATTTGAATAAAACTCCAGACCCTGTTCATGAAACGGAACTGGCATGATTACCCCTGATAACTCCAGATCTAAAACACACTTCAGGAAAGCCTGAGCCTTTACTGGGTTTGCAGGAATGCATGAGAGAAAAAATCTTCTCACAGGCGGTCTTACTCTGAATCCTATTCTGTACCCCTGAGAGACAATACTCTGAATCCATTGATTTTGGACCGAATTGGTCCAAACATCTTTGAAAAATCTTAATCTGCCCCCTACCAGCTGAGCTGGAATGAGGGCCGCACCTTCATGCGGACTTGGGGGCTGGCTTTGATCTCTTAAATGGCTTGGATTTATTCCAATTCGAGGAAGGCTTCCAATTGGAAACAGATTACTTGGGGGAAGGATTAGGTTTCTGTTCCTTATTTTGTTGAAAGGAATGAAAACTGTTAGAAGCTTTAGATTTACCCTTAGGTCTTTTATCCTGAGGCAATTTTTTTTTTTTTCCCCCCCAGTGACAGTTGAAATTAGTCCAACTGAGAACCAAATAACTTATTACCTTGGGAAGAAAGAGATAGCAATCTGGACTTAGAAGTCATATCAGCATTCCAAGATTAAAGCCACAAAGCTCTTCCAGCTAAAATAGCTAAAGACATAGATTAAACATCAATTTTGATGATATCAAAAATGGCATCACAAATAAAATTATTAGCATGTTGAATCAAGTTAACAATGCTAGATAAATCATGATCCAATACTTGTTGCGCTAAAGTCTCAACCCAAAAAGTTGAAGCAGCTGCAACATCAGCCAAAGAAATTGCAGGCCTGAGAAGATGACCTGAATATAAATAGGCTTTCCTTAGATAAGATTCAAGTTTCCTATCTAAAGGATCTTTAAAAGAAGTACTATCTTCCGTAGGAATAGTAATACGTTTAGCAAGAGTATAGATAGCCCCATCAACTTTGGGGATCTTTTCCTAAAACTCTAAAGTAACTGCTGGAAAAGGATACAATTTTTTAAACTTTGAAGAAGGAATAAAAGTAGTACCAGGCCTATTCCATTCCTTAGAAATCATATCAGAAATAGCGTAAGGAACTGGAAAAACCTCTAATTACCACAGGTTTATAAACAGAATTTAAACGTTTACTAGTTTTAATATCAAGAGGACTAGTTTCCTCCATATCCAATGTAATCAACACATTTCTTTTAACAAAAAACTAATATACTCCATTTTAAATAAATAAGATTTGTCAGTGTCAATAGCTGAGGCCGGATCTTCTGAACCAGATCCCAATCAGAGAAGGATAATTCATCATGTTACAGGTAATTTGTAATTTCATCAACTTTATGAGAAGTTTAAAAGACCTTTTACGTTTATTAGAAGGCAGGATGGCAGAAAAAGCATTCTGAATGGAATCAGAAATAAATTCTTTTAAATTTACAGGTATATCTTGTGCATTAGATGTTGAGGGAACAGCAACAGGTGGTACTGATGGATACATTCTCTGCATGTAAAAGTTTATCATGACAACTATTACAAACCACAGCAGGAGATAAAACCTCCACAAGTTTACAACAAATGCACTTAGCTTTGGTAGAACTGTTATCAGGCAGCAGGGTTCCAACAGTGATTTCTGAGACAGGATCAGATTGAGACATCTTGCAAATGTAAGAGAAAAAAACAACATATAAAGCAAAATTATCAATTTCCTTATATGGCAGTTACAGGAATGGGAAAAAATGCAAACAGCATAGCCCTCTGATAGATAAAAAAGGCAAGAGGCATATAGGTATGGGGTCTCAAACAATGAAAATATTTGGCGCCAAGTATGACGCACAACAAACAGAAAAATATTTTGTGGTGCCAAAAACGTCCGGAAATGACACACTCGCATCACAGATGACGCAACCTTGTGAAATGAAGAATTTGCGTCAACGAACGTAACTTCGTGCCAAAAAATCTTGCGCCAAGAATGACGCAATAAACTTTGGCATTTTGCACCCTCGCAAGCCTAATTCTGCTCAAAAATTTAAAAGACAGTCCATTTGAAAAAGAGAGACTATACCCCAGGTAAGAAATACATTTTCCTAAAAAAAGCATTTCCCAGATATGAAACTGACAGTCTGCAAAAGGAAATATACTGAAAACCTGAATCATGGCAAATATAAGTACAATACATATATTTAGAACTTTATATAAATACATAAAGTGCCAAACCATAGCTGAGAGTGTCTTAAGTAATGAAAACATTCTTACCAAAAGACACCCATCCACATATAGCAGATAGCCAAACCAGTACTGAGATGAGAGTATATCGTCGATCTGAAAAGGGAGGTAGGAGATTAATTTCTACGACTGATAACAGAGAACCTATTAAATAGATCCCCCGTGAGGAAAACCATTACATTCAATAGGCGTTACTCCCTTCACATCCCTCTGACATTCACTGTACTCTGAGAGGAATCGGGCTTCAAAATGCTGAGAAGCGCATATCAAGGTAGAAATCTTAGCACAAACTTACTTCACCACCTCCATAGGAGGCAAAGTTTGGGATTTGGGAAACTTTGCCCCTCCTGGTAAAATTGTATATCACATACGTCACTAGCTCATGGACTCTTGCCAATTACATAAAAGAAACACAAACCATCCCAAACCCCGCTTCTTCAGAGCCGGGCAGAAAATTAAGAGAGTGAAAAAGGCCCCTGAGGACACAGACTCATTGACAGTCCGAAAGCCCAATCAGAGATCCCAAGTAGACTCACTGAACCAACACTCCACCAAAAGAACTGTCGCCCCATAGGTAGTCCCACACTCCATGTACTAGTAAAAATACCCAAATCCCCCAAAAAGAAAAGGATAAGGGAAGCCAACAGTATACCCAAAATGTATAAAGAACCTCTAAAGGATCCATCTCCTGTAGACAATAAGAGCCCAAGGATCGTACAGAAGCATAAAAAATGACAGCTGAAAACCAAGCCCTTGACCTCGGAACTCAGAAAAAAATGAGTAATGAAGAGATGGTAGGAACCCAGTAAAAAATGCCTGAGTCCAGAAACTCACTGTCCTTGGTACAATTCCGATATATCCGCAAGGAAAACTGCCAACAAGGCAAATACCAAATTGCCCACCCTCCTAGACAGAGGGCACCCCAAGGCAAACTAAGGCGCCGGACTAACCAAAAGTCCACTGGCTCAAAGACCTGCAAACGAACAACTGATCTCAGATCGTACCCCCAGCCGGACCAGCCCAAGCAATGGCAGATCTGAGCAGGGAACAAGGAAACTGAGGACCGACCCACAAAATCGAAAGAGTAAATACAGCTACTCCATCTAGAGACACTCGAGAAGGCACGAGATCCAAAGAAAACTCGTGAGCCAACCAACTAAAGTCTCAACGTCGGCCAAGAGCCCAGATAGAAAAGAACAACAGAAGTTGACCATTGTCCGAACCAAAGAAAAAAAACAGCTTCAACCTCCCACACACCCACTGGAGAGCTCCCACAAAGCTACTACACCACCGAAGAAAGGAGATAAAGACATAGGGAACCCCCTGAAACGAGAGTATCGAGAGCCACCTGCCCAACAGGAATGTCAAGGAAGTAACCGGGAGAAAACAAGGTCACTCCACTGTATCACAGAAGAGCCCCTCAGTGAAAACCCCATCGGGTCAGCGCACCTATCAGGTGCGGAAATAAAAACCTTGCCCTTGCAACCGTCCCCCCGTGAAGCACGAACTGCCACCGACAAAGGACAAAAGGCGGCTGACCCCAAGGAACCACAGCTACCCGGCTCCTAGAAAAGCTGGCCCCAAGAAAAAGCCAGAACAGGGACGAAAGCCGAGGAACCCGGAACGTTTAACTCACAGGTCCAACCTTGGATCTCACATCCGGTAACATCCCACGGCGGGATCCAAAAGAAGGCGCCGAGAACAACTCCTCAACAACCGGAAGATCAGAATAAGTCCCCTGTGTCCTAAAAAGGTTAAACTAAACCATCATGCATGAACAGGAATCCCTGGTCCGAGAGACCAATAGACCTCCCAGGGAACATCCGGACGAAGCCGGATAACAAGAGAAAGAGCTCTGCAAGTCCCAATCCAAAGGGAAGAGACCCCTACACAGAAGACCAATGCTCTAAAAGTAGCAAGGACTCTCAAGAACGTATAAAGACGCTCGATAATTAGTCAACCAAGGGACATGAACACGAATGTGCTTGACCAGCGTGGCTAATCTCATACCAGGGATCAAGCGCCACCTCTTAAAACTACCCGGAGGGAAAGCTGAACACACCTCATAGTGGATCGAAACTGTAACCCATCAGGTTCCCACAATGCCGAGCACCTTCAGGAGGATAGCATTCTGATCTAGCCTCCCAGTTAGTCACAAACCCCAGAAACAAGGGGACAGTGAGGACAAGCTACCCACGGAACACTGCAGGACTATACCCCTCAGGATAAACCATAGGGCAGAAATACATGGTTGCGGGTGCCACTTAAGCAGCAATCCCTAAACCACATGAGAAAGGTCATTAGGACCTATAGATCGCCAGACTACACTGTCAGATGTCCTTAAGAGGAACAAAATAACTCCTGAAAGGGAAACCAGATCCCCGAGGTGAGAAAGGTCATTAGGACCTATAGATCGCCAGACTATATTGTCAGATATTTTTAAGGGAAACCAGATCCTCGAAGGTGACCCGTCCCCAAGGAGAAACAGAGAAAGTCCAGAAGGTCGCAAAACCAGAGACCCCCAACGGAATAAGTCCTAAAAGGACAAATTACAAAGCCTCCAAAAGGCTAAAACCCACCCTGACGGGAAGACAAAAAGGCGCTAGTGCCTCTATCCTTCGCACCAAGTGGAAGGAATACTCCAGCTCTCCAAAAAGCGGGAACAACGTAGAGAGACGCAGCATTTTTGCTGACCAGTCCCCCCGAGAGATAGTTAGATGCTTAACTAGAAGCAAAATAACAAAAATTATTGTGAGAATCGGCGCCCCTACCAGACCAGCTAGGCCGATAGTCACCATGTGTCTGAAAAGTCACGTGAGAGCAGAACTGAATCCAAGCAGACCCAGCCCGCAATAGGGTTACCACTGCCAAGCAGACTATTCTACTCTCAGAGAGAGGCAGAAAATATTTAACAGATTAACGTGTTCCTAACAACTTCAATAGAAGCAAAACCACGAGCATCGATAAATAAATTATCTGGAACTGATAGAGATTTTCAGTAGCACAGTGTTACCCTAGCAAGGACTGAGCACATAAACATGTCACTGTCATTAGTACACTGTGGCCCTAGCAGGGACTGAGCACATAAACATGTCCCTGTCATTAGTACACTGTGGCCCTAGCAGGGACTGAGCACATAAACATGTCACTGTCATTAGTACACTGTGGCCCTAGCAGGGACAGAGCCAATAAACATGTCACTGTCATTAGTTCACTGTGACCGTAGCAGTGACTGAGCCTATAAACATGTCACTATCATTAGTACATGTGACACTAGCAGGTACTAAGCACGTAAACATGTCACTGTCATTAGTTCACTGTGACCCTAGCAGGGACTGAGCACATAAACATGTCCCTGTCATTAGTACACTATGGCCCTAGCAGGGACTGAACACATAAACATGTCATTGTGATTAGTACACTGTGGCCCTAGCAGGGACTGAGCCTATAAACACGTCACTGTCATTAGTACATGACACTAGCAGGTACTGAGCACATAAACATGTCACTGTCACTAGTACACTGTGAAAATCCCTTTATTTAGCAAACATGGGGAATATTGACTTTAAAACACACAACGTTTCGGGGTAATCCTCTTAATCATGTGATACATACTAACACAGCCCCAGCTATAGGTGGGGCTGTATTAGTATGTATCACATGATTAAGGGGATTACCACGAAACGTGTGTTTTAAAGTCTATGGATCCCCATGTTTGCTAAATAAAGGGATTTTTACAAGCCTGAAGGAACTTGCTTTGCTGTTATTTTGGATACATGTTGTGAGTTTGGCAGTGGCTCACTAAGTTCCTGGCTGTCCTGGAGAGTGCTGGATTGGTACCTGTTTGTTTGATTAGTACACTGTGACCCTATCAGGTACTGAGCCCATAAACATGTCACTGTCATTAGTACATGTGACACTAGCAGGTACTGAGCCTATAAACATGTCACTGTCATTAGTACACTATAACACTAGCAGGTACTGAGCCTATAAACATGTCACTGTCATTAGCACACTATGACACTAGCAGGTACTGAGCCAATAAACATGTCACTGTCATTAGTACACTGTGACCCTATCAGGTACTGAGCCTATAAACATGTCAGTCATTAGTACATTGCGACACTATCAGGTACTGAGCCTATAAGCATGTCACTGTCATTAGTACATTGCGACACTAGCAGGTACTGAGCCTATAAACATGTCACTGTCATTAGTACATTGCGACACTAGCAGGTACTGAGCCTATAAACATGTCACTGTCATTAGTACATTCTGACACTAGCAGGTACTGAGCCTATAAACATGCCACTGTCATTAGTACACTGTGACACTAGCAGGTACTGAGCCTATAAACATGTCACTGTCATTAGTACACTGTGACACTAGCAGGTACTGAGCCTATAAACATGTCACTGTCATTAGTACACTGTGGCCCTAGCAGGGACAGAGCCTATAAACATGTCACTGTCATTAGTACATTGTGGCCCTAGCAGGGACAGAGCCAATAAACATGTCACTGTCATTAGTTCACTGTGACCCTAGCAGTGACTGAGCCTATAAACATGTCACTGTCATTAGTACACTGTGACCCTAGCAGGTACTGAGCCTATAAACATGTCACTGTCATTAGTACATGTGACACTAGCAGGTACTAAGCACGTAAACATGTCACTGTCATTAGTACATGTGACAGTAGCAGGTACTGAGCCTATAAACATGTCACTGTCATTAGTACAATATGACACTAGCAGGTACTGAGCCTATAAACATGTCACTGTCATTAGTACATTGTGACACTAGCAGGTACTGAGCCTATAAACATGTCACTGTCATTAGTACATGTGACACTAGCAGGTACTGAGCCTATAAACATGTCACTGTCATTAGTACATGTGACACTAGCAGGTACTGAGCCTATAAACATGTCCCTGTCATTAGTATACTGTGACACTAGCAGGTACTGAGCCTATAAACATGTCACTGTCATTAGTACATGTGACACTAGCAGGTACTGAGCCTATAAACATGTCACTGTCATTAGTACACTGTGGCCCTAGCAGGGACAGAGGCCATAAACATGTCACTGTCATTAGTACACTGTGACACTAGCAGTGACTGAGCCCATAAACATGTCGCTGTCATTAGTACACTGTGGCCCTAGCAGTGACTGAGCCCATAAACATGTCACTGTCATTAGTTCACTGTGACCCTAGCAGGGACGAGCCTATAAACATGTCACTGTCATTAGTACATTGTGACACTAGCAGGTACTGAGCCTATAAACATGTCACTGTCATTAGTACATTGTGACACTAGCAGGTACTGAGCCTATAAACATGTCACTGTCATTAGTACACTGTGACACTAGCAGTGACTGAGCCCATAAACATGTCACTGTCATTAGTACACTGTGGCCCTAGCAGGGACAGAGGCCATAAACATGTCACTGTCATTAGTACACTGTGGCCCTAGCAGGGACAGAGGCCATAAACATGTCACTG